>NC_087200.1:98432057-98450004 GCF_015104395.2 Macrobrachium nipponense | reverse complement strand
TGTTTTGAACGGAGAGATGGTGAGCAGTCCAACCTCACCAGGAAGGACGGAAGTTGGCAGTAGCAGGAGCTGGCATGGAGGTAATGCCGGGTAGGTACCCCAGGTTACCCCAAGTGCCGTGCGGGTACTGCTGTTATGCAGTACCTGGACGGGAACAAGGGACGCCTTGTTGCCTTGTTGTGAGGGAAGGGGATGCAAATTCCCACCCGAGAAGTAGGGGAGTAGAGAACAACCGGTACTACCCACGAGTCAAGAATGCTGGGACATACAGAGGTCGACCAGAGCCTCTCCCCCGTAGTGACTCCGTGGGAAGGGGGAAGTCCACTCCTACTTCCGATCGCGACCTATCGAAGAGTAGAGGATGGTATTAAAATGGTGAATAGTGCAGAAGTTCCCTTACCAACCTCGACCCGTGAAGGAAGTCACGATACCTGGCTAAGGTATGGATAGGATGAAGTGATGTTAGAATTAGGAATAGCTGATAGACATCAGATGACAGCCAGCAACCCAGTGAGAGAATCCAGGCTCGATGTGAAGAAGATACAAGCAAACTAATAGCATCAGTAGCGGATCGCCGGCACTAATAGTTCAAGCTGCTGACCTGTGAGCAAATTGCATAGAAAATGGGAATATCTCAACCGTATGGCCGAGAGGGACAGTTACAGGATAGTGTTCTTGGGACACTATGGGATGTGATGACAGGATACCCTTCACACCCCCGGAGGTGGGAAACCTTGCCCCGCCTAGGAGCCGACGTGATTGCTAAAAGTTGTCACTGATAGTAATATTGGTATTAGATCGACTGCACAATGAAACGAGTTGTGTAGCTTTTGGTAGTGTCATCAATGGCATGTTGTGTTAGGGAAATGCAGATAGGGAATTTGTAAAAAGTAACATTGGAAAAAAATTTGTATAAAAAAAATAAAAATAAATAACGGATGGTTCTCTTATGCCGGTGTTCTGATTATAGTTAAAGTATCACGAGCGATAATACATTCCATTTGTCCCCATCGAAGAATTGTAATTAAGATTTAGACAGAATTATTAACGTAAATTCATTAGAGTTTGTTTGAGTAAAGAAACGAGACTGATATGTTTGTTGAAAGAGTAGTCTGAATTTCATTGGGAAAGTGAAGTAATTTTTAAATTTGATGATGAAGTGAGAACAAATTGTATTTTTATCCCTGATATAGATATGCCCTTCAGAATGTTAATTTCTCATCAAGATCGTAGGATCGAGCAACTGTTAAGAGTTTGCCATTGTGGGGATTGATCATATAAAAAGAGTAATGAGAGTAGCAGACGCTCTTCCCAAGAGTACTGTAAGACATGAGCCACACAGAGAGGAACTGCGAGACATACAGTTAAATGTTTCAGTTACACTATATGGGTGAGTCGCACAGAAAACAGAGGCAAGTGAGTCAGCTGTTCTGTGAAATTGCTGAGCGAGTGCCATGGGGTTGTGCATGTGATGAGTTGTGTGTGGGTTTTGCTAGTGTGTGAGGGAGTTGACTGACAAGTCACTGTTTTCTGAACATGCACGAGATAAATCCTTCTTTAAAAAATAAATAAGTGAATAATTAAATAAATAAATAAAGTAACTTGTTGTGTGCCGCCCTTCCTCCCTCTTTGATAAAGCAAACCATCCACATAATTTGTAAGTGCGTGTAGTACCTTGCGTAGCATACCAGCGCGAGTCATGAATAAATGTGTCCGTCACAAAGTGAAGAGAGAATATCATAAAAACATGCTTATGCACTTTTGTTTCATGTCAGTTATTGGTGAGAAATTGATGTCTAATAAAAACAAAAATTCCTTTTTGTTACAGTTCTCCAAGCATATAATGAGTGAGTCTATGTGTTTATAACTTGATTATTTTTTATTGCATTATTTTTTTTTATTGCATTTCAAGTCATATTAAACACACATTGTTACAATGTATCAAAAGTTTTAAGAATTTCTATTGATGCCAATTATACTGTGTTCAAATTTCATATCATTGTCAATGCTGTGTATGCTTTGTCAGAAATTTATGATTTTCCATCGATGATGTGCGAATATGAGATTATTTTGAAAAAAAAAATAAAAGTTATTTTTTGTGTAATCTTTGAATTTTGATTTTTTATTATCTTGTTTTTTATTGTGTTGCAGAAGGAATTCAGTAAGTTTTGTTATACTTTTATCAGACTTCTTATGAGTAATTTTTCATTCTTGATTCATGTTAAGTGAATTTTTGTTTATGAATTTAGCTTTTCGAGCTGGAGCTGTGACTATCCATTTTTTATTGATATCATTGAATGTGAACCAAAATTTGTGTTTCTGTATGAAACAATGTGAGGCATGAGATTCATTTATTGTAACTTGTGTTTGTAACACACCAAATGGCCCTACTTTAATAGTTTTAAATTTTGCACAAACTGGATGGTATGACACTCAAAGGTGGTGTGGCACTCAAAGAAGAACAACAATGCGCAAATCATAAGATCAGTGTATGTCTTGCGGGACGCAAGAACTGGGGAGGGGGGAGTGATGAGCTGATTCAATACAGTTTGAATATGCCTTTTCTTTTTCGTGATATTCTGAAGTCCCGTGAAACCGTTATAGTGATTCTGTGTGTATGTGTATCAAAAACAAGTCAACCCCATAGACGTTACAAGTTGGTGTGGCTTGGCAGTTCAAAGAGTGCCACATATCTCTATATCCCTTTGTGATTGGCCCTTGTGTCTAAGGAGCCAGAATAACCAATCAGCTTCTTGCATAACGATGCCATCTGAAAGGGGGGCATTTGAAACAGGCCGCACCATCGGGCAGATGAGTTAGTTAGCGGGTCTCATACAGTAGACTGGGTCGAGACACGAGTGCCCAGGGCCCGCAATCCCGTCGCCGTCGGGCGCCACACAAAGACGTGTGTCACCAGGAGTCTCTAATCTGCCGTCCGGTTGTGCACTAGTATAGTTAACGTAATAATTACAGGCCACCTGTGTAGCTAAGAAGAATACACCTGTGGTAAACGTTTCATCGTTATTATTGATTTTTGCATGTCCTACATTGCATGCAAGTAAACTTATCTCTCTCCTGTTTTTCCTTCATATCCCGAACCCACAAATGACCGAGATCAGGTCACATTTCCTGGGCCAGGGATACCGAGTTATAATAATTATCCATGAACAGGTGGTACCCCTGGTTACAGAAACGATCCACAAGCCTGAACACAGTTTCACGCAACGTGGAGAAGACACCGGAATACACTAAGAAGTCCACGACATATCCAGTGTTGGACTCGGTAATAAAAAAAAAAATTTTACTCCATATTTCTTCGGCTTCTTGGGGTTATACACTTTAATACTTAGACGTCCTTTCTAAGGCTCATCTCATCCCCTGATCCAAAAAAAGGTTCTTTGCAGGAACCACAAGATTTTTGCAACGTTCACGAATGTATTCCAACACTGGGTGCACTATGATGAGGCGATCGGAGTTATTCCGGGGTATAGCCCTTCGGTTGAAGGCGTAGAAATACTGTCCAACGCCAGGAAAGTATCAAGGGCATAACGCCAGGAACATTGGGCGTACCTAAAAAAAAAATTCACCTCCAATATTGCCTGATGCGGCAGCAGGCATCAATCCCCCTCCAAAAAATGTAGAGTCCCACAAAATGCGCCATGTCAATGAGGTTGCAGCCCCGCCAGCGATACGATAATGTCGTGCGCAGTTCATCACACGGCAGTACCGAGTGTAGTCCGCCGTCTCTGCTACCAGGTACTCCAGCAATTCCCGGCGTAAGGAACAGCTGGATGAACCCCAGATCAGTGAGAGGAACAGGTACGGTGAGCCCAGGTGTTGCCGTGAATGGATGCATGTTAGGTGGGGGTGGGGTCCTCTGTCCACCCCTCGTCACTCTCGGACAACCGACCTTCACCTTGGCTGGCGCGACGATCCGACCTTCGGTGGCACGATTTTCGCCGCGAAACCCCCCCACGGGCCCATCTCCCTCACTTAGCCTTCGCTTTCTGTATCGTCATCCGCGATAAACTAGACCCCATATCCTCCCCCTCCCCCCCCCCTCCTCAGATTTCCCCCTCATATTGCACTAAAACCACTAAATTCGAGCTCACTTTCGGGTGTGTGTGCCTCGAACAGACATTTGGGGGCAAATATTCATAGTCACTGACATCGGGAGTGATGTCCTCATCACTGGATGACCAACCACCATCAAAATGAGGACTTGCGACATACTCCCAATCAAGCTCCGATAAGTACTTGTCTATGTCCCTTGGTTGGAGGCCTCTCAAATTCCTACGAATGCCCCTAAGGACGCCCCGATGCTTCTTAGGGGTTACTATAGGCATATGAGACACACGTTGTGATCCTAAACCACTTTCATCCACACATGGCCGCACAGAACGGCGTTGAGGCGCGAGGTCATCCTGGGTGCTTGGTCCCCCTTCCAAAACACAGCATCCAAGTCCAAAATACGCCTCACACGATCCCTTCCGACGGGTAAAACGTGCCTTTCGCATTCCATACATCGTTGAGACATCTCTATGAACGTCCTGTAGCAACACAAATATTCAAAGTCTTGCACAAGTTTGGAAAAACACAATTGCGGCAAAAGATCGCTCTCAGACAATGCGTCGCTGATGCCGGCTGATGCGAGAAGGAGGCATTTCGCGCATGCGCACTTGGGTCACGCTTCTAAACAAAACAATAGCTTGACCCGTGAACTCCCAGCATCCCCCAAGGCGCGTGATTCAAAAGTTTTCGGCTGGTAGGCCTATAAGTATTTTTCCGCGAATTTAAAAAAAACTTTTTTATGTCGACGTATAATACGTCCAATCGGCATCCGGGAGACATTTTATCTCGACGTTTAATACGTCCAATCGGCGTAAGAGGGTTAACTTATGGGCACCAGTCATGGTACATCTACTCGAGGAGTGATGGGCTTCAACAAAAGAAACCACTTATAGCAAAGTAAACGAATAAATGAACCTTAACTGAGTCAGCGTGAGAAAAGACCCGCATCTACCTCTGTCATGCAGATCTGTGATGAGCGTATTAGTCTCCAATAGTCTGATTGCGCCTGTTTTTCCAGTTTTTTAGTAGTTTCTTAGATTTTGATCAAACAGACTGTTAATTTTCATATCCTTTATTAAAAAAGGTTTTGAAAACTCTTGTAGATACAAATGAGAGTTTCATATCAAGGTTTTATGGTATAGGTTCTGCCATTTGCTTGGTGCAATAGTGTAGTTTAGTTGTAAGTCTGGCAGAAGTGTAACACAATTCTTTTAAAAAAATTTCGCCTCTTGTTTCTTATTGTTCGACAAGTTATTTCAGTTTTATTCTGGGAAAAACATTTTTATGACAAACAAAACAATGAAAATGGAAATAATGAATAATTTCCAATATTTTGGTAATCATAGAATCAACTCAAAATGATTAAAAAAAAATCATCTAAAATGAAAAAAAATCCTGTAGGGTGGGTCTGCCCAGACCCAACTTGCACCAGATAGGGTTAAGGCAATTACTAACAAACGACTTGCGCATAGCATAAGCCTGGTACGTAAAACATATGCACTGAAGTATTAGGCCTAATTGAATGGAGTTAAATTCAAGAACTATTCCTGGAGAATATAAATATCTGGCTTGATGATTAACTGAATCAAACCAACAAAGGACAAGACAAGGAATGAGTTCTGGTGGTTGTGTAACACTACCTAAATCCAGTGATATAACCAGAAAATAAGAACAAGCTGCTGTAAGCACTCGATGTTTAGTCAAGTGTGGCAGGAAACAGAGTGAAGTATTTTTGCCAAGTTGTTCGCAGTATTGCCGTTGGGGGACAGCACTGTATCTACACTAAGCAATCAAAGCACTACCCGCCCCAAATTTGAATTAAGCTGCCGTACATGGAAATTAATAGCTATATAATTACTGGGTAAGTCTCATATACAAAAGCAAGGATTAATTAGCAAGACTAACCACAAAGAAATGCTGTCGCTGGTCCATGTGGGGCAGCAGGAACAATCGAAGAACAGTTTGAATAGGAATCTTGAAATCAAATGTCTTACCATGAAGTTGAATAAATGATGGGTAAACCTTAATATCATAGCGACCACTGAAATAAAATTAAACAACAACTATTAATATGACTATAATCAATCATTCTATTCAAAAAGGGAAATACATATTCAAAAGTATACACAGAAGTAAACATGATATTGTTATAATACAATAAAGTTTCATACATACTTACCTGGCAGATATATACATAGCTAAGACTCCGTCGTCCCCGACAGAAATTCAAATTTCGCGCCACTCGCTACCGGTAGGTCAGGTGATCTACCTGCCTGCCCTGGGCGGCAGGACTAGGAACCATCCCCGTTTTCTATCATATTTTCTCTCTTCCACCTGTCTCCTGCGGGGAGGCTGGGTGGGCCATTAATCGTATATATCTGCCAGGTAAGTATGTATGAAACTTTATTGTATTATAATAATACATTTTCATACAATGAACTTACCTGTCGATATATACATAGCTGATTGGCACCCTTTGGTGGAGGGTCATAGACAGCTAATATGGAATAGACAGGTAAACAACATATGTTGTAGGTATAAAAGAAAAAGACCTTGGTTCCTACCTGATAGGTGGTAGACTTCGTGGCTGTAGCCCGGTAGTCTGCATCACCTCAAGACTTTAGCGAGATATTAGATCTATGGCTAGAGTTCTTGTGGGTCTGTCGATGGGTATAAGAACCGCTTACTCGGCAGAGCCTAAAAGGACTTTGTCAATGGGTACTGGACCACTTCTATGACAACACACCTTGTGAAGGAGCATAACCAATCCCGACCACCTGATCCTAACCACCATGTTAGTATATAGAATTGCTCTGAGTTATCCCCGAACTCATAACAAACAACCCTTAACTCGAAACGAAAAACTCATTTATACAAAAATTCTCAAAAAAAAAATTTTTTAAATACTCCCCTAAAAGTCCCCATAATCACAAGAGTTCCTTACTGAAACAACAGTGACTGGCCGCCAGTGCAGCACCAAGCCCTCTTTGTCAGCAGGAATCTAGAACATATCTAGTAGAAGGTATGTACAAATTTAAGGATTGGTGTTTGCTCCCGTACCCAGTATTGTATCCGCCGATACAAAAGGTCCCAGAGAAAAACATTTCTCGTAGGTCACGCGAACGTCTTTAAGATAGTGAGATGCAAAAACTGAATTGCATCTCCAATATGTCGAGTCAATGATTTTCTTTAATGACATATTCTTCTGAAAAGAGAGAGACGTCGCCACTGCTCTAACTTCATGGGCTTTTTACTCTTAAAAGCGGAAAAGAGTCGTCAGGACAGAACTTTGTGAGCATCCGTAATGACGCTCCTAATGAAGAAAGCTAATGCGTTCTTAGACATGATTCTTGTGGGGTCCTTAATCGAACACCAAAGACTTTGTCTAGAGCCTCCCATTTGTTTCTTTCTTTGTAAGAAGAACTTCAAGGCTCTTACCGGGCAAAGAGACCTCTCTGTTTCTCTCCCTACTAGACTCGATAAGCCTTTGGATCTCGAATCTCTTAGGGGCCAGGGACCCATTCGATGGATTTTTCATTCTTCGCTAGAAACATTTGGTTCTAAACGAGCAAAAGGCCGAGTCTTTGTTAAAGCCGACTTCATCTTCTAGGGCATGAAGTTCGCCAACTCTTTTGGCTGTCGCCAAAGATAGGAGAAAAACAAGCATTTTTTCTTGTTATATCCCTGAACGAAGCTACGTGGGGAGGCTTCAAATCTGTCCGACAAAAGGAAACTTGAGAACTACGTCCAGGTTCCAGCTGGGTGGAGTTAGTTCCTTCGATTTTGTCGTTTCAAACGATCTAATCAAGTCGTGCAGATCTTTATTGTCAGCAATGTCTAGGCCTCTGTTTCTAAATACTGATGACAGCATGCTCCTGTATCCTTTGATTGTCGATACAGACAAATGAGAGACCTCTCTCAAGAACAACAGGAAATCGGCGATTTCGGTTATAGTACGGTTGGAGGAGGACAACTTCTTAGACTTGCACCACCTTCTGAATACTCCCCCACTTCGACTGATAGACTCGTCTAGTGGAAGCTCTGCGGGCTCTAGCGATAGCGCTTGCAGCTTCGCGAGAAAACCCCCAATCGCTCTGACAAGTCTTTCGATAGTCGAAAGGCAGTCAGAGCGAGAGCGGGAGGTTTTGATGAAACCTCTCGAAGTGTGGCTGTCTGAGAAGATCCATCCTTTTTGGAAGGGATCTTGGGAAGTCTACTGTCCACTCCAGCACCTCTGCAAAACCAATCTTGTGCTGGCCAAAACGGGGCTATCAGGGTCATCCTTGTCCCGTTGGACGCTACGAACTTTCTCAACACTTGTCCCAGGATTTTGAAAGGGGGGAAAGCGTACACGTCCACATGAGACCAGTCCAGCAGGAAGGCATCGACCACGAGAGCTCTTGGGTCTTCCACCACTGAACAAAAGACTTCCAGCCTTTTGGAAAGGAATGTGGCGAACAGATCTACGTGAGGAGTGCCCCAAAGATCCCAAAGACTCTGACACACCTCTGAATGAAGAGTCCATTCTGTGTGAAGGACCTGGCTTCTCCTGCTCAGTCTGTCCGCCCTGATGTTTCTCTTCCCTTGAACAAATCTTGTTAGGAGGGCGATGTTTCTTTGTGAGGCCCAAATTAGCAGATCTCTTGCTATCTCGTACAGCGACACGGAGTGCGTTCCTCCCTGCTTCCGAATGTAGGACAGGGCTGTAGTGTTGTCCACATTCACTTGGACCACACTGTTCGTCACAAAGGGTTCGAAGAACTTTAGCGCTAAGTGAACTGCTAGAAGTTCTTTGCAATTTATGTGCCAGGACACCTGTGCTGTCTTCCAGGTGCCTGACACTTCTCTCGGTCCTAGTGTTGCTCCCAACCCTTCTCCGATGCGTCGGAAAACAACACTCGGTTTGGGTTGTTCGGAACTTCCAGAGAAATTCCCTTGTTCTCTGTTAGAGGGGACAACCACCATTGCAGGTGTGGTTTCATTTCCCTTGGAAGGAGAAAACTGTCGGAGAGAAGTCCCGTCTTCCAGTTCCACGATCTCTTTAGGAAAAACTGAAGAGGGCGAAGATGTAGTCTTCCCAGAGGAAAGAACTGTTCGAGCGAGGAAAGGGTGCCTAGTAGGCTTAACCATTCCCTTGCCGAAGTTCGTTCTTTCCCTAAGAAGAGAGAGACTTTTTCCAAGCCTCTCACGATTCTCTCTTGCGAAGGAAATACTCGAAAACCCCGAGAATCCATCTGAATCCCCAGATAGACCAAGTTCTGTCTGGGAATCAGCTGTGACTTCTCGAGGTTCACGAGTAGTCCCAACGCCTTTATCAGGTCTAGGGTCAAAGAAAAGGTCCTCCAAACACTGTCTCTCTGTTCTGGCCCTGATGAGCCAATCGTCCAAATATAGAGAGATGTTGACGCCTTTGAGGTGAAGACACCTCGCCACATTCTTCATCAGGCTTGTGAAGACCTGAGGCGCTGTGGATAGCCGAACACAAGGCCCTGAACTGAAAGATCCTTCCCCCCGTCATGAAACGGAGGTACTTCTTCGACGAAGGGTGAATCGGGACATGAAAATAGGCGTCCTGGAGATCCAGCGACACCATCCAATCTCCTTGTTACGTAAAGCCGCAAGGACTGAGGCCGAAGTCTCCATAGAGAACTTCTCCTTTCGAACGAACTTGTTCAGAGCGCTGACATCTAGAACTGGTCTCCAGCCCCCCGAGGCTTTCGCAACCAGGAAAAGCCGATTGTAAAAACCCCGGAGAGTTTTGCTCCAGAACCAGTTCTATAGCTCTTTTGTGCCCACATTTGATTCACCATCAGACGAAGAGTCTCCCTCAGTACAGGGTCCCTGTATCTGGCTGACAGTTCCCGCGGAATGGTCGTTAGCGGAGGACTGTCTTGGAAGGGGATAAGATATCCCTTCCTTATTATGGACATGGAAGAGGCGTCTGAGTTTATGAGTGACCGGGCGTCTGCAAATTCGAGAAGCCTGGCCCCCACTGGTGTTTGGAGGCTGTCTGTCTCACTTCCCTTTCTTAAAGGGACGGGAAGGAGCCTTACTCTCCTCTCAAGACCTCTTCTCTTAGAGGTAGCTCTGGAGAGAGGCCCTCCTCGAAAGGGCTGAACCGTAGAAGTCGGTCCTTTCTTGTCTACAGAAACAAGAGGTCTCTTCTTCCTTGCAGTTTGCAGGAGAAGATCCTGAGTCGCCTCTCAGTCAGTGATCGAGAAATGTCCTTCACTAACTGAGGAAGGAAACAGGAAGTCAGACATGGGGAGCGAAAACCAGGGCTGCTCTCTGTGAGGGAGAAACCGCCTTTGTTAGAATGAACTAAAAATACTCCTCTTCTTAAGGAGTACTGCTCCGAAAAGAGAGGAGATTTCCCTCCCGATCCGTCTTGTACCAGCCTTGTCAATACAAGCAAGAATACTGAGAATTACTTCTGGGTCAAGACCATCCGAGTCATGAGCTTTCTTAGACATCACCCCAAGGGACCAGTCTAGGAAATTAAACACTTCCAAAATATGGAAGAGTCCCTTGAGGAGATGATCCGTCTCCGAAATAGCCCAAGACACGCGAGCTCCATTCAAAGCGTGTCCTTGACGAGTCAACCAAGGTTGAGAAGTCTGCTTCGGCTGCCGCTGGGAGAGAAATGGCCCATGTTCTCCCCAGTTCGGTACCAGAAACCTCTCTTGCCAGAAAGTATGGCTGGAGGCATACAGAAGGTAGTTCTGCCGAGATCCTTCTTAGACAACATCCATTTGTCTAAGGACTGAAGCGCTCTCTTCATAGAGATCGTAGGTCTCATCTTCAAGACCGACGAAGACTTAGGCACAATCGCACTCGAAAAACAGTGATCGAGGCGAAGGAGGAGGCGGGAGGAGTTAAAGAATCTCCGTATTCTCGTAAAAGAAGGTCAGTCAGAACTTTATAGTTCGAGACTCCTTCTCTACCGTCTCCCTCTTCTTCCGAATCTCCTTCTACACCTTGTTGGAGAATCGGCCTGGAAAACGAGAGGATCTTCATCCCGTTCTCTCTCTACTGGAGACAAACTCCTACTAGGAGAGGGGCTCATCGAGTGAACCGACTCTCTCTCACATCTAAAAGAAGCCTCCTCGCGTCTGCTTGACTTCTCGAGCCTGAAAAGCTCCTCGCGCTTGGCTGGCGCCTCGCGCCCCTGGCTGGCGCTTCACGCTTGGCTGGAGCGTGTAGCTTGGCTGGCATCTCGCGCCTGGCTGACGTCTCGCGCTTGTCTGGCGCCTCACGCAACTCCTCGCGCCTGGCGGTGCCTCTCTGCTGGCGCTCGCGCCTGGCTGGCGCCTTCGCGCCTTGGCTGGAAACGCCAAAACTTCGCGCCTTGGCTGGCGCCTCGCGCTTGGCTTGGCGCCTCGGCGCTGGCTGCGCTCGCTTGGCTGGATCCTCTCACGCCTAACTGGCGCCTCGCGCCTGGCTGGAGCCTCAGGCCTGAGCGTATCCTGATCTCGAGCAACTCGCTCAGAAAGATCCTGACGTTTGTACGCCTCTTCTTGCCTGGAAGACGTCCTATGTCTGGCGGACGCTTCACGTCTAGCTGGAGAAAGAAGACGAGACTTTCTTATAGGAAGTCTAGCGTCTTTCTTGCGAGGGGGATCCCTTGAAAGAACTCCCACCAAAGAGGCAATCTGCTCTTGAACTGCCAGCAAAAATCCTCTTGGAAGCCACCCCAGCGTCCTCTTCAATAGAAGAAGCAGGAGAACTCGAAGAAGTGCGATCATCAAATACATCTCTAGGAGGCGTCGAAACCAGCTTAGCCTTCTTGATAGCAGAAGGATCTTCCTCCGAGAAGCGCTCCGGGCTCGAGTCGAACGCGCGCTCTTTCCAATGCCTTTTTCAGTGGCCTAGAAAGATCCGAGTCCTTCCACCCTCGTTTAGGTGAAGGAGAACCGGACGACGAGAAACATCTCGTAGGACGCTTCTATTTGAGCGGTCCTGAGCAGACTGTAACGAAACAGAACCTGCTGAAGGGACGCCTGACCGTTGGGAATTCCCCACAACCTCCGTACGACTTTCGACTTTCCTACTCCTCTGGGTATGTGAGTTTGGAAGAGGTCTAGGCCTGGGAGCATCGCAGGGACGGTCAGACGCCCCCTCCACAACACTGGGAACACTCACTTCACTTAGTAATTCACAATCACTAGCCTTACCTTGCATGGCCGCCATCTTTGTCTTCATTTTACGAAGAGTAGCCTTCAGATTGGCGATTTCAGAAGCCGAATCCGAATGCAAAGCCTGTGAGGATTCAGATACATAGGGAGAATCATATTCATTAATACAAGGAGAGTTAGACTCAGGAAAAGGCTCAATAGGCCTTGTACTCACACTCTTTTGTGCAGCTCGTCTAATCCTATCCCTCTCTAACTTCTTCAAGTAAGAAGTTAGAGTCTTCCATTCATTAGCATTCAACTTTTCACACTCAATACAGGTGTTAGCCAAAGAACAGTCAAACCCCCTACATTTACGACATACAGTGAGGATCAACCGAAGCCTTCGGTATCCTCACCTTGCAGCCTACATTCACACACACTCTCACACTAACACTTGAATCAGACATTCTAATAGAAAAATCAAAAGCAAGTCCAAATCCAGTCCACAGTAAGCGAATGCCAAAACAACGATCCAGTACGTCACCAGAAATCCAATAAAGATGATCAATAAAGTCTTGAAAAGCGAATTCCAGTCAGGAGGTAGTACAACAATGTTGATACCACCGGCGACAGAGAAAATATATAGAAAACGGGGATGGTTCCTAGTCCTGCCGCCCAGGGCAGGCAGGTAGATCACCTGACCTACCGGTAGCGAGTGGCGCGAAATTTGAATTTCTGTCGGGGACGACGGAGTCTTAGCTATGTATATATCTGACAGGTAAGTTCATTGTATGAAAATAATTTTTCACAATATAAAATTTTCTACACCTTACCGAGGAGTGAGACACTGAACCTCACGGAAGATAGCAAGAGCATCTCCAGTAGCTGTTATGACTGAAGCCTTGGCCATAACACGCTGCTGGAAGCTCTCGACTGGATCTTCACCAGCAAGTTCCGATGAAGGAATGTGAAATCGCATTTCGACTAAGTTGATGGAAGCATCATCATGCTTTGGAAACAGATATAAATAATTTTCCACAGTAATTCCTTAAAATTGTATGATTACTCATAAACTTGAGAACATTTTCATCTAGCACTTGTAATACAAATCACAAATGTTTCAAACCTCAATGCAAATTCATATCATTAAAACACAGAAGGCATGCTTAAACCAAGGTGAACAAAGGAAAAATAATTAATAGTAACCAAAACTTTCTAACCTCTCCTAAATGTATAATCAAGAGCAGAATTTTGACATCTTGTCATTTGCATTATTATATTTGTTACATTACTTTAACCTGATTACAGTCATATTTCTAATTCTATCAAGTTGACAAGATATCTTGATTTAAGGGGGCCGGCCGGCTAATGCCATTTTTTAAGGACAGGACTTTGATATTCATACCACTTAATAAGGTGACTTGGGACATCTCCAAACCGCATATGATTTTCGCCTCTGACCTTCGGTTTTGTAACGCCAGGGCGATTTATCCCGAAAATAACCATTTTTCAAATTCTATCTCCTCCCTTGATATTTAATATTAAGACCTAGGATTACTACCATATATAGACCTGATGTAGACCTCCAATCGAATGGGGAGTTTTATTTCCAAGTAATTTTTTTGCTAGATATGAATTTTTCAATATGGTCAAAAAATAAACCCTATAAATCAGGAGAAAAATTTTTTTAAAAAAAGACGAAACAAAAATTGGAAAAAAGGGCTCTATTTGATTGTTCTATAATGTCTTTCTGAGTTATATACCAAATTCCAATGTTATAGCTTTAAAACTAAGTGAGAAGATAGATTTTGAAGGTCAATAAGTATAGTTTTGAGATACGGGCGTTCAAAGTTTTTCTTCGTATTTTTATAACGACAATGTTAATAAATAATGATTATTATGAATGCATATTTCTTTTTTGTGTATTAATACATATTTTATTTATCATAATTTAATCATAAATGATGATCCCTTTGCTCATATATCGTAGTTTGAGGCACTGCGTCAGGCAAAACGGGGCACTCCTTCCTACACAACTCTCTCTCTCTCTCCTTCACCAACTCGGCTTATTACAGCGAATTTTCTTCTTCTGTATGTTACCTAGATGTTTTCCTAGTATTTTCCGTTTTGGCATGATGAAATTCTTGCCGAAACAAAAATAAACAAACGTAAATGCAAGAGAATGTCAAGAGGTGAAATTCGAAGTTGAACTCTCTTTTTACAAAGACAATGTTAATAAATCAAGATTATTATGAATTTCATATTCCTTTTTGGGTATTAATAAACCAAAACTATGTTATTTATCATAAATTAAGATCCCTTTGCTCAAAGATCATAGCCTTGGGGACAGTGTGACATGCGCTTCAGGCAAGACGGGCGCGTTTACTTCACTACGTAACCCTCCCTCTCTTTCTCTTCTAACTAATACGCTAATATCGCATACTATATATTTTCTTCATCTTTATGCTAGCAAGATGTTTTCCATGTCTTTTCCTCATTGGCATGATGAAATTCTTGCCAAAACATAGATAAGCATATGTAAAAGCAAGCGAATGTCACGAGGTGAAACTCGAACGTGTAGTCTACTTGAAGTCTGTGATCCTACTGATCATGGTTGAACCAGATACTCGCTTCTGCGACCCACGGAATCTCTACAGATGCCATTTCTCACAATTTCTTTGACAATAATTATCAAAATTTACGATAACAGAAGAAATATTGCATATTCTTGTACGGATGAATGTTTTAGGTTTATTGAGTTATGTTTACTAATTACCCTGTAACTTCGAAAGTAAGAGGAATTTTGACGAAATATTTCGTATACGTATTCTCAAATGCCATATGAAGCTCCATGAATTTTTTCATGACTTTGCATTTTTCGCCCTATACCACCATATATAGGGGTTCTGGTCGGCCCCCTTAAGCAAAATTCAGTCTTACCCATTTACAATACAAAGTAGTACCCAATCATGAAAAGTAGCATCAAGTTCTAAATCCACAATAAATACAACCACTCTCAATAAATGAACAATACCTGATGGAATTCTAGGGTGACTTCATTTTTGCCTGTTGTGCAGCCAGACACATGATTTAATGGGATTTCAAAAGCTGGAATGGAACTGACATCAAAGGAGAGAGCTGCTCCTTCAAATTTGGCAGCTCCAAAGTTCCATCCTTTTACAGAAAACTCCTTATCAGTCATAACTTTGCCGTAAGTGGTCTTGATGAACTTCTCCAGTTTTGACTGTTCCTTTAATTGTAATACACAAAGAAATATGTTACATCAACTGACCCAAACAATGAGCTTCCATAAAGGAATCTCATTAAGGAGGCTAAGGATAAACATTACAATTATTTACATTACTAAACAATGGCATCAACTGATAAATAATTCACAAGCAAATTACATCAAATTACAGCAGCTACTAAACTTACTGATTCCTTAAAACCCCCAAATCTATAGAGATTTCCATTTTCTGTAAAGATTCGTAGTCCATAGCCACCAGCTAACCTCTGCCAATTCACTACTTCTATATCACCACCAGCAAATGATTCCACTTTTCCTGTCTTTACATTACGAAATGTTATACCTTGGTCACTTAATTTCAAACGAACTGGCACCTGAAAAAAAATTCATAGTCAGTGTCATTTTCGAACAAACCAAAGACTTTACATATACAAAAGCAATGTAATGATACAAAACCTTCATTAACAAAAAATTTTTTGAAAATTTTAATTTTTCTAGCATATATCCCTGAGCCTATAATACAGGAGTATCTTTCAGCATGAAAACTTGTTGAAACTTGGCGACATTGGTTAAACAAAGATGGGAGGGGCAAGAGGGGGAGTATCACTCACTAATCAACTGCTGCACTCACTTCTCATTCAGCTTCAAGGGTGGAACAGGGCAGTTGTTGCAGGAATAAATATAAAATGCACTGCCTTACATGTGTCCTCGACTTATGGCGTCACTGACATAGAGCAATTTGATCTTACAGCACTTTTTCAGGTAAGTGCTGTTGACAGTGCAAGTTGATTTCCACAATATATCTGTTTTTCACTGTTACATTGTCGTTAACGGCAAAATACAGACTTACAGAGGAAATCAACTTTATAATTGGTTCCTTGTACAATAATACAAAACTTTTAGGCATCATTCTTTTATGTCATAAAATGGAACCTAATCCTAGGCTATACCATACTCTGACCAAACTTAATTATTACAAAGCGCCATTAGCCCAGCTAAACAGTCATGACATAAGAGGCATTTAACCAAAGAATTGGTAATTTCATTACTTATGGAGGAATTACCTATTTTTTCACCTACATAAGAAGTTACTACAGCATAAATAACAAATAAGTGAAAATTCAAATTTTGAAATTACCGTGAACAATGAAAAAATTGATTAAAACTCAGAGCTTTCGACTGTTTGCACAACAGTCCTCTTCAACCAACTGGGTAACAACCATGAATTTCTTAAGACAGAAAGTGACAAAATTTTGTAACAGCCTGGGAATACATCAAGGCAATCCTCCAAATTTAACCATGAAAGGGTGGTCAAGTAATGGCTGTACCCTTGTATCTGTAATCTTCCTCACTGTTGCCTTTTGCTTGTACACTTCTCCTTCGTGATTAACAGGTAATAACTGACCTTCAGCACACCTTCCTCTAGCTTCTGTGACAACTACCACTTCGACAAGTAGTGCAGGGAGAGCTGGGGAAAATGCAGTAACGGGCTACGACAAACTGTTTCAAATCTAAATTTTTTTAATAAAGTATTTTTTACAAGCTAGATATTGAATAAATATGATATTGTTATGTTACAATAAAGTTTCATACATACTTACCTGGCAGATATATACATAGCTAAGACTTCCGTCGTCCCCGACAGAAATTCAAATCGCGCCACTCGCTACAGGTAGGTCAGGTGATCTACCGGCCTGCCCTGGGCGGCAGGACTAGGAACCATCCCCGTTTTCTATCATATTTTCTTCTCTTCCACCTGTCTGCGGGGAGGCTGGGTGGCCTTTAATTGTATATAATCTGCCAGGTAAGTATGTATGAAACTTTATTGTAACATAACAATATCATTTTCATACAATCAACTTACCTGTCAGATATATACATAGCTGATTGGCACCTTTCGGTGGAGGGTAAGAGACAGCTACTATATGGAATAGACAGGTAAACAACATATGTTGTAGGTATAAATCCTTGGTTCCTACCTGATAGGTGGTAGACTTCGTGGGTGTTTGCCCAGTAGTCTGCATCACCTCAAGAAAACTTTAGCGAGATATATGATCTATGGCCAAGAGTTCTTGTGGGTCTGCCGATGGGTCTTATCCGCTTACTTGGCAGAGCCTGAAAGGACTTTGTCAATGGGTGCTGATCCACTTATATGACAATACACCTTATGAAGGAGCACACAACCAATCCCGACCACCTGATCCTAACATATGTTAGAAACTAAGGATTGTTCCGAGTTATCCCCAAACTCGTCACAACAACCGTAACTCAAAAACCACTACGCACACATACATAATTTCTAAAAAAAAATTATACTCATCTAATTAGATATGACAAGATTCTCTTACTGAACAACATAGACGGCCGCCCGTGCTAAACCAAGTCCTCCATTGTTCGAAGAGACTCCAGACCATATCCAAAAGAAGAAAAGTATATACTTTTAAGGATTGGTGTCGGCTCCCGTACCCAGAATCGTATCCGCCGATACGAAAGGACCTAGAGAAAAACACTTCTC
>NC_087200.1:98372830-98431557 GCF_015104395.2 Macrobrachium nipponense | reverse complement strand
GTTCAAGGCGTATTAATCTTCGGAAACACGTTTGCGCAGGCTGTTCAGGCTACGGATAACGAGGAGAAAAGATCTCAGAACTTTCTGGAAAGAATTTAGTGTTCTTAACTCCATTATGAACATTGGAAGGGCGTGGAAGGAGGTAAGAAAGAGTGTATGAATGGGGTCTGGAAAAATCTGCTGAAAGTGTATGTAGTGAACTCGTTTAAAGGTTTCGATCATAATGAAGAAGTGGAAAGAAAATCAATAAAAAGATCTTGATACTTGGGAAAAGTTTTAGATTTAGAAAAATTTGACGAGGAAGATATCCAAGAACTTATAGATGTGCAAGATGTAGAGCTAACGGCAGAGATAATTGCACTTGGCAGAAGAGAAAAAAAAGCAGAAGAGGATTTAAGAAATAACAAAAGAGCCGGAGCGAACGTTTACGACTAAAAAACTGGCAGAGGCGTTTGCTTTATTTGATCAAGGACTGAAACTTTTAAGTGAAATGGATGGGGACGAGGAACGGTTTGCCAAAGTTCAGAGGGCTCATCAAGACAGTGTTGCAAGTTACCGATTAATTTATGAAGAACGAAAAAAAACGCACTGTGCAACCTACAATGGATTTTTCTTCAAGAGAACGACTCCAGTGCATTCCGCTTCCCCCAGCCCTACCCCTCACTTGAGACTCGATCCTGTACGTCTCGGAACAGTTGTTTCCCTCGAGACACCTGAACTAACAGAAGAAGAAATTCTATCTGAGGAAGAGCGAATTGATGATCCTGCTGCTTTATCATCATCCTCCTCTTCCGATCTTTAGTTATAGTAGCCATGAACAGCCTGACACCGATCACGTATGCCGACAACAGACCGAATCTTGGTGAGTACCCTTTACGCTACAGTCTGATCCTTGTTCTTATTATTAAGTTTTTCTTTTTATACTTAATTATCATAAGTCAATCTGCATTGAAACACCCGAACTAGCTGATATTAATAATTACTATACCTTATATGTATAGGTATACTGTGTAGTGTAGGCTAATCTTCCATATATGTGTATATAGCCTAGCCTATATGGTACTGATTAACTAGTGTAGGCTAGGCTATATCCGAGATACGATTTTCTCAACTTACGATGGGTTTTTCGGAACCTAACCCCATCGAAAGTAGGAGAATACCTGTATATATATATATATATATATATAATATTATATATATATATATATATATATATATATATATATATATATATATATATATATATGTATATATATACATTTTTTTATTCTAACACGAATACATAAATAAAAGGAATGCAGGTGACACTTTTCTTTTTGCATACAATGAAATATATAATATCATGCACAGATACGGATATATAAAAACTTGTAATAAATATAAAAATAAATATAAAATAAATACAGAATACTCACTCGTAATCCTGACTCTTCGTTCTATTCTTGTTTTCTCCCTCCTCCATTGAAGAGTCTTCCATTTTTTTCCTCTCAACATGACAAGGTACAGGTGGAGGAGGGAGAAGCGCGCCTTTAATGCCAAAGAGACGCGCGGTCCCGTGCGCCCTCTGCTGTCTGTCGCTGAGGCGCACTCCAATAAAAGACCGCAGTGTGGTATTTGGGGTCACACTCCCCGAACCTGCAGGTGCGACAGAAGAACCAGGTCTCTCTCTTTCTGCCATTCATATGGCACACCAGGCACCGTTTCTGCCTGCGCCCTTGTAGGAGCTCCAGTGTGTGATCCCCTGGCTGCAGCCGACACACAGGGTCCACTACCCGACAAGAACTAGTGCGGGCGGGGCCGGCAGCAGGGGCGTCGGCAGCAGCAGGATGACCGAAGTTAGCCCTCCTAAGTTCTGCCCTTTCCTCTAGGGGCAGATCTGCAGCTCGGGGCAGGGGGGCAGACATGGAAGGCCACTCATCGGGATTAAAGTGGATGAGGGCATCCCCGGCTGCCTCGAGGAACTGTAAGTGGGTCATCCTCCGGAGACCGGGACCGTAGTACCCACAGTAGAGTATGTAGGCATTTTGGAGGGCCAACTGAAGAATGTACTTGAGGAGCTTCTGGGTCCACCTCCTGGTTTTCCTGGCGAAGGGATAGTACTGGATGAGCTGATCAAAGAGATCAACTCCTCCCATGTGCCTATTGTAGTGCCCAATGACGGTAGGGTGCTCTGTACAAAACTCCTCATACACAACTCGGCCCTGTCGACGTGTCTTCTTCCGCTGTACGAACTCCTCTTGGACGGGTTCATGGCTCGTCGTAATCATGGGGGACGAGTCGGACACCCTTCCAACAGAAGACGAAGACAGCTCCCTTCCGCCGCCACTCTGTCTCTCCTCTTGCCAGATGTTGCAGAATAACCAATCAGCTTCTTGCATAACGATGCTATCTGAAAGGGGGGCATTTGAAACAGGCTGCACCATCGGGCAGATGAGTTAGTTAAGGTCCTGTAAGGTATTGTGTGGTCCTGTGGGGTCTTGCAAATAATCCTGTAAGGTCTTGTGGAGCCCTGTAATGTTCCTGAGTCCTGTAACGTCCTGTGTGGTCTTGCGAGTCTTGTGGGATCATATAAAATCTTGTGAGGTCTTGTGGTGTCAAACAAACGTTACTGTTAAATCATTTTGGCGACCAGCAGTGATATGAAGTGAAATAAGCATGGAAACAAGAGAAAGTTCAATGGACGGTGATGACGAGGGACATGGTGAAATGAACGAACTGTATCAAAAGAGTTATGGCAAAGCAATCAGCAGAAAAATACGAACCGTGTTAAGAACGGGAATAATAAATCGAGTGGCCCTACGATTTTGAAAAGCACAGTTCTAACCAGAGAGACAGTGTACAATCACACCATATGATTTCGAAATGCACAGTGCTAACCAGAAAGACAGTGTACAATCACACACCCTACGATTTCAACAAACGCAGTGCTAACCAGACAGACAGAATGCGATCGCAGAAATCGTTAATAAATTACCACTGTTAGACAGTTTCGTGGCGGAATTCGAGAACTAGCGGGCGAGAGAGAATTCGAATCAGCGGAAGTATTCACAGATATTGGAAAAATCCGTACGAGACATACGAACAGACAAAGAGTAGTGTGGGAGAATTTAAAATAGACGGTTGCAGCGCCAAATTCAAACGGCAGTGGTGCCGTGGTGGTGGCACCCGAACACCCTTTGTGACCCCCCCCGAGTAACGGACTCGTGTAGCAGACCAAGTAGAGGAATAACGAATGTGTTTTGAACGGAGAGATGGTGAGCAGTCCAACCTCACCAGGAAGGACGGAAGTTGGCAGTAGCAGGAGCTGGCATGGAGGTAATGCCGGGTAGGTACCCCAGGTTACCCCAAGTGCCGTGCGGGACTGCTGTTATGCAGTGCCCGGGAACAAGGGACGCCTTGTTGCCTTGTTGTGAGGGAAGGGGATGCAAATTCCCACCCGAGAAGTAGGGGAGTAGAGAACAACCTGTCTACCCACGAGTCAAGAATGCTGGGACATACAGAGGTCGACCAGAGCCTCTCCCCCGTGACTCCGTGGGAAGGGGGAAGTCCACTCCTACTTCTGATCGCAACCTATCGAAGAGTAGAGGGATGGTATTAAAATGGTGAATAGTGCAGAAGTTCCCTTACCAACCTCGACCCGTGAAGGAAGTCACGATACCTGCCTAAGGTATGGATAGGATGAAGCGATGTTAGAATTAGGAATAGCTGATAGACATCAGATGACAGCCAGCAACCCAGTGAGAGAATCCAGGCTCGATGTGAAGAAGATACAAGCAAACTAATAGCATCAGTGGCGGATCGCTGGCACCGCTGCTGGCACTAATAGTTCAAGCTGCTGACCTGTGAGCAAATTGCATAGAAAATGGGAATATCTCAACCGTATGGCAGAGAGGGACAGTTACAGGATAGTGTCTCGGGACACTATGGGGATGTGATGACAGGATACCCTTCACACCCCCGGAGGTGGGAAACCTTGCCCCGCCTAGGAGCCGACGTGATTGCTAAAAGTTGTCATTGATAGTAATATTAGTATTAGATCGACTGCACAATGAACGAGTTGTGTAGCTTTTGGTAGTGTCATCAATGGCATGTTGTGTTAGGGAAATGCAGATAGGGAATTTGTAAAAAGTAACATTGGAAAAAAATTTGTATAAAAAAAAAAAAAAAAAAAAAAAAAAAAGGATGGTTCTCTTAGGCCGTGTTCTGATTATAGTTAAAGTATCACGAGCGATAATACATTCCATTTGTCCCCATCGAAGAATTGTAATTAAGATTTAAAGACAGAATTATTAACGTAAATTCATTAGAGTTTGTTTGAGTAAAGAAACGAGACTGATATGTTTGTTGAAAGAGTAGTCTGAATTTCATTGGGAAAGTGAAGTAATTTTTAAATTTGATGATGAAGTGAGAACAAATTGTATTTTTATCCCTGATATGGATATGCCCTTCAGAATGTTAATTTCTCATCAAGATCGTAGGATCGAGCAACTGCTAAGAGTTTGCCATTGTGGGGATTTATCATATAAAAAGAGTAATGAGAGTAGCAGACGCTCTTCCCAAGAGTACTGTAAGACATGAGCCACACAGAGAGGAACTGCGAGACATACAGTTAAATGTTTCAGTTACACCTATGGGTGAGTCGCACAGAAAACAGAGGCAAGTGAGTCAGCTGTTCTGTGAAATTGCTGAGCAAGTGCCATGGGGTTGTGCATGTGATGAGTGTGTGTGGGTTTGCTAGTGTGTGAGGGAGTTGACTGACAAGTCACTGTTTTCTGAACATGCACGAGATAAATCCTTCTTAAAAAAATAAATAAGTGAATAATTAAATAAATAAATAAAAGTAACTTGTTGTGCCGCCCTTCCTCCCTCTTCGATAAAGCAAACCATCCAAATAATTTGTAAGTGCGTGTAGTACCTTGCGTAGCATACCAGCGCGAGTCATGAATAAATGTGTCCGTCCCAAAGTGAAGAGAGAATATCATAAAAACATGCTTATGCACTTTTGTTTCATGTCAGTTATTGGTGAGAAATTGATGTCTAATAAAAACAAAAATTCCTTTTTGTTACAGTTCTCCAAGCATATAATGAGTGAGTCTATGTGTTTATAACTTGATTATTTTTTATTGCATTATTTTTTTTTTATTGCATTTCAAGTCATATTAAACACATATTGTTACAATGTATCAAAAGTTTTAAGAATTTCTATTGATGCCAATTATACTGTGTTCAAATTTCATATCATTGTCAATGCTGTGTATGCTTTGTCAGAAATTTATGATTTTCCATCGATGATGTGCGAATATGAGATTATTTTGAAAAAAAAAATAAAAGTTATTTTTTGTGTAATCTTTGAATTTTGATTTTTTATTGTCTTGTTTTATTGTGTTGCAGAAGGAATTCAGTAAGTTTTGTTATACTTTTATCAGACTTCTTATGAGTAATTTTTCATTCTTGATTCATGTTAAGTGAATTTTTGTTTATGAATTTAGCTTTTCGAGCTGGAGCTGTGACTATCCATTTTTTATTGATATCATTGAATGTGAACCAAAATTTGTGTTTCTGTATGAAACAATGTGAGGCATGAGATTCATTTATTGTAACTTGTGTTTGTAACACACCAAATGGCCCTACTTTAATAGTTTTAAATTTTGCACAAACTGGATGGTATGACACTCAAAGGTGGTGTGGCACTCAAAGAAGAACAACAATGCGCAAATCATAAGATTAGTGTATGGGGAGGGAGTGATGAGCTGATTCAATACAGTTTGAATATGCCTTTTCCGTGATATTCTGAAGTCCCGTGAAACCGTTATAAGTGATTCTGTGTGTATGTGTATCAAAACAAGTCAACCCCCATAGACGTTACAAGTTGGTGTGGCTTGGCAGTTCAAAAGAGTGCCACATATCTCTATATCCCTTTGTGATTGGCCCTTGTGTCTAAGGAGCCAGAATAACCAATCAGCTTCTTGCATAACGATGCCATCTGAAAGGGGGGCATTTGAAACAGGCCGCACCATCGGGCAGATGAGTTAGTTAGCGGGTCTCATACAGTAGACTGGGTCGAGACACGAGTGCCCAGGCCGCAAATCCCGTCGCCGTTCGCCACACAAAGACGTGTGTCACCAGGAGTCTCTAATCTGCCGTCCGGTTGTGCACTAGTATAGTTAACGTAATAATTACAGGCCACCTGTGTAGCTAAGAAGAATACACCTGTGGTAAACGTTTCATCGATTATTATTTTTGCATGTCCTACATTGCATGCATGTAAACTTATCTCTCTCCTGTTTTTCCTTCATATCCCGAACCCACAAATGACCGAGATCAGGTCACAATTCCTGGGCCAGGGATACCGAGTTATAATAATTATCCATGAACAGGTGGTACCCCTGGTTACAGAAACGATCCACAAGCCTGAACACAGTTTCACGCAACGTGGAGAAGACACCGGAATACACTAAGAAGTCCACGACATATCCAGTGTTGGACTCGGTAATAAAAAAAAAAATTTTTAAAAAAAAAAAATTTTACTCCATATTTCTTCGGCTTCTTGGGGTTACACTTTAATATTGACGCCTTTCTAAGGCATCATCCCCTGATCAAAAAAAGGTTTCTTTGTATGCAGGAACTCCAAAGATTTTTGCAACGTTCACGAATGTATTCCAACACTGGGTGCACTAAGATGAGGCGATCGGAGTTATTCCGGGGTATGGCCCTTCGGTTGAAGGCGTTGAAATACCTGTCCAACGCCAGGAAAGTATCACGGGGCATAACGCCAGGCACATTGGGCGTACCTAAAAAAAAAAATTACACCTCCAATATTGCCTGATGTCGGCAGCAGGCATCAATCCCCCAAAAAATGTGGAGTCCCACAAAATGCGCCATGTCAATGAGGTTGCAGCCCCGCCAGCGATACGATAATGTCGTGCGCAGTTCATCACAGCAGTACTGAGTGTAATCCGCCGTTTCTGCTACCAGGTACTCCAGCAATTCCCGCGTAAGGAACAGCTGGATGAACCCCAGATCAGTGAGAGGAACAGGTAAGGTGAGCCCAGGTGTTGCCGTGAATGGATGCATGTTAGGTGGGGTGGGGTCCTCTGTCCACCCCTCGTCACTCTCGGACGACCGACCTTCACCTTGGCTGGCGCGACGATCCGACCTTCTACGTGCCCGTGCGCGGGCACGATTTCGCACACGAAACCCCCCCACTGGCCCATCTCCCTCACTTAGGCCTTCCCTTTCTGTATCGTCATCCGCGATAAAACTAGACCCCATATCCTCATCCTCCCCCCTCCTCAGATTTCCCCCTCATATGCACTAAAACCACTAAATTAGAGCTCACTTTCGGGATGTGTGCCTCGAACAGACATTGGGGGCAAATATTCATAGTCACTGACATCGGGAGTGATGTCCTCATCACTGGATGACCAACCGCCATCAAAATGAGGACTTGCGACATACTCCCGATCAAGCTCCGATAAGTACTTGTCTATGTCCCTTGGTTGGAGGCCTCTCAAATTCCTACGAATGCCCCTAAGGACGCCCCGATGCTTCTTAGGGGTTACTATAGGCATATGAGACACACGTTGTGATCCTAAACCACTTTCATCCACACATGGCCGCACAGAACGGCGTTGAGGCGCGAGGTCATCCTGGGTGCTTGGTCCTTTGACAGCATCCAAGTCCAAAATACGCCTCACACGATCCCTTCCGACGGGTAAAACGTGCCTTTCGCATTCCATACATCGTTGAGACATCTCTATGAACGTCCTGTAGCAACACAAATATTCAAAGTCTTGCACAAGTTTGGAAAAACACAATTGCGGCAAAAGATCGCTCTCAGACAATGCGTCGGCTGATGCGAGAAGGAGGCATTTCGCGCATGCGCACTTGGGTCACGCTTCTAAACAAAACAATAGCTTGACCCGTGAACTCCCAGCATCCCCCAAGGCGCGTGATTCAAAAGTTTTCGGCTGGTAGGCCTATAAGTATTTTTCCGCGAATTTAAAAAAAACTTTTTTATGTCGACGTATAATACGTCCAATCGGCATCCGGGAGACATTTTATCTCGACGTTTAATACGTCCAATCGGCGTAAGAGGGTTAACTTATGGGCACCAGTCATGGTACATCTACTCGAGGAGTGATGGGCTTTCAACAAAAGAAACCACTTATAGCAAAGTAAACGAATAAATGAACCTTAACTGAGTCAGCGTGAGAAAAGACCCGCATCTACCTCTGTCATGCAAGATCTGTGATGAGCGTTTAGTCTCCAATAGTCTGATTGAGCCTGTTTTCCAGTTTTTAGTAGTTCTTAGATTTGATCAAACAGACTGTTAATTTTCATATCCTTTATCAAAAAAGGTTTTGAAAACTCTTGTAGATACAAATGAGAGTTTCATATCAAGGTTTTATGGTATAGGTTCTGCCATTTGCTTGGTGCAATAGTGTATTTATTTGTAAGTCTGGCGAAGTTTTGTAAACAATTCTTTTAAAAAAATTTCGCCTCTTGTTTCTTATTGTTCGACAAGTTATTTCAGTTTTATTCTGGGAAAAACATTTTTATGACAAACAAAACTAATGAAAATGGAAATAATGAATAATTTCCAATATTTTGGTAATCATAGAATCAACTTAAATTGATTAAAAAAAAATCATCTAAAATGAAAAAAATCCTGTAGGGTGGGTCTGCCCAGACCCAACTTGCACCAGATAGGGTTAAGGCAATTACTAACAAACGACTTGCGCATAGCATAAGCCTGGTACGTAAAACATATGCACTGAAGTATTAGGCCTAATTGAATGGAGTTAAATTCAAGAACTATTCCTGGAGAATATAAATATCTGGCTTGATGATTAACTGAATCAAACCAACAAAGGACAAGACAAGGAATGAGTTCTGGTGGTTGTGTAACACTACCTAAATCCAGTGATATAACCAGAAAATAAGAACAAGCTGCTGTAAGCACTCGATGTTTAGTCAAGTGTGGCAGGAAACAGAATGAAGTATTTTGCCAAGTTGTTCGCAGTATTGCCGTTGGGGGACAGCACTGTATATCTACACTAAGCAATCAAAGCACTACCCGCAAAATTTGAATTAAGCTGCCGTACATGGAAATTAATAGCTATATAATTACTGGGTAAGTCTCATATACAAAAGCAAGGATTAATTAGCAAGACTAACCACAAAGAAATGCTGTCGCTGGTCCATGTGGGGCAGCAGGAACAATCGAAGAACAGTTTGAATAGGAATCTTGAAATCAAATGTCTTACCATGAAGTTGAATAAATGATGGGTAAACCTTAATATCATAGCGACCACTGAAATAAAATTAAACAACAACTATTAATATGACTATAATCAATCATTCTATTCAAAAAGGGAAATACATATTCAAAAGTATACACAGAAGTAAACATAATTTTTCACAATATAAAATTTTCTACACCTTACCGAGGAGTGAGACACTGAACCTCACGGAAGATAGCAAGAGCATCTCCAGTAGCTGTTATGACTGAAGCCTTGGCCATAACACGCTGCTGGAAGCTCTCGACTGGATCTTCACCAGCAAGTTCCGATGAAGGAATGTGAAATCGCATTTCGACTAAGTTGATGGAAGCATCATCATGCTTTGGAAACAGATATAAATAATTTTCCACAGTAATTCCTTAAAATTGTATGATTACTCATAAACTTGAGAACATTTTCATCTAGCACTTGTAATACAAATCACAAATGTTTCAAACCTCAATGCAAATTCATATCATTAAAACACAGAAGGCATGCTTAAACCAAGGTGAACAAAGGAAAAATAATTAATAGTAACCAAAACTTTCTAACCTCTCCTAAATGTATAATCAAGAGCAGAATTTTGACATCTTGTCATTTGCATTATTATATTTACATTACTTTAACCTGATTACAGTCATATTTCTAATTCTATCAAGTTGACAAGATATCTTGATTTAAGGGGGCCGGCCGGCTAATGCCATTTTTTAAGGACAGGACTTTGATATTCATACCACTTAATAAGGTGACTTGGGACATCTCCAAACCGCATATGATTTTCGCCTCTGACCTTCGGTTTTGTAACGGCCAGGGCGATTTTATCCCGAAATAACCCATTTTTCAAATTCTATCTCCCTCCTTGATATTTAATATTAAGACCATAGGATTACTACCATATATAGACCTGATGTAGACCTCCAATCGAATGGGGAGTTTTATTTCCAAGTAATTTTTTTGCTAGATATGAATTTTTCAATATGGTAAAAAAATAAACCCTATAAATCCGGAAAAAAATTTAAAAAAAAGACGAAACAAAAATTGGAAAAAAGGGCTCTATTTGATTGTTCTATAATGTCTTTCTGAGTTATATACCAAATTCCAATGTTATAGCTTTAAAACTAAGTGAGAAGATAGATTTTGAAGGTCAATAAGTATAGTTTTGATACGGGCGTTCAAAGTTTTTCTTCGTATTTTTATAACGGGACAATGTTAATTAAATAATGATTATATGAATGCATATTTCTTTTTTGTGTATTAATACATATTTTATTTATCATAATTTAATCATAAATGATGATCCCTTTGCTCATATATCGTAGTTTGGGGCACTGCGTCAGGCAAAACGGGGCACTCCTTCCTACACAACTCTCTCTCTCTCTCCTTCACCAACTCGGTTTATTACAGCGAATTTTCTTCTTCTGTATGTTACCTAGATGTTTTCCTAGTATTTTCCGTTTTGGCATGATGAAATTCTTGCCGAAACAAAAATAAACAAACGTAAATGCAAGAGAATGTCAAGAGGTGAAATTCGAAGTTGAACTCTCTTTTTACAAAGACAATGTTAATAAATCAAGATTATTATGAATTTCATATTCCTTTTTGGTATTAATAAACCAAAACTATGTTATTTATCATAAATTAAGATCCCTTTGCTCAAAGATCATAGCCTTGGGGACAGTGTGACATGCGCTTCAGGCAAGACGGGCGCGTTTACTTACTACGTAACCCTCCCTCTCTTTCTCTTCACTAACTACGCTAATATCGCATACTATATATTTTCTTCATCTTTATGCTAGCAAGATGTTTTCCATGTCTTTTCCTCATTGGCATGATGAAATTCTTGCCAAAAATAGATAAGCATATGTTAAAAAGCAAAGCGAATGTCACGAGAAACTCGAACGTGTAGTCTACTTGAAGTCTGTGATCCTTACTGATCATGGTTGAACCAGATACTCGCTTCTGCGACCCACGGAATCTCTACAGATGCCATTTCTCACAATTTCTTTGACAATAATTATCAAAATTTACGATAACAGAAGAAATATTGCATATTCTTGCACGGATGAATGTTTTAGGTTTATTGAGTTATGTTTACTAATTACCCTGTAACTTCGAAAGTAAGAGGAATTTTGACGAAATATTTCGTATATGTATTCTCAAATGCCATATGAAGCCGCCTCCTGGAATTTTTTCATGAATTTCGTTTGCATTTTTTCGCCCTGTATAACCACCATATATAGGGGTTCTGGTCGGCCCCCTTAAGCAAAATTCAGTCTTACCCATTTACAATACAAAGTAGTACCCAATCATGAAAAGTAGCATCAAGTTCTAAATCCACAATAAATACAACCACTCTCAATAAATGAACAATACCTGATGGAATTCTAGGGTGACTTCATTTTTGCCTGTTGTGCAGCCAGACACATGATTTAATGGGATTTCAAAAGCTGGAATGGAACTGACATCAAAGGAGAGAGCTGCTCCTTCAAATTTGGCAGCTCCAAAGTTCCATCCTTTTACAGAAAACTCCTTATCAGTCATAACTTTGCCGTAAGTGGTCTTGATGAACTTCTCCAGTTTTGACTGTTCCTTTAATTGTAATACACAAAGAAATATGTTACATCAACTGACCCAAACAATGAGCTTCCATAAAGGAATCTCATTAAGGAGGCTAAGGATAAACATTACAATTATTTACATTACTAAACCAAGGCATCAACTGATAAATAATTCACAAGCAAAATTACATCCAAATTACAGCAGCTACTAAACTTACTGATTCCTTAAAACCCCCAAATCTATAGAGATTTCCATTTTCTGTAAAGATTCGTAGTCCATAGCCACCAGCTAACCTCTGCCAATTCACTACTTCTATATCACCACCAGCAAATGATTCCACTTTTCCTGTCTTTACATTACGAAATGTTATACCTTGGTCACTTAATTTTCAAACGAACTGGCACCTGAAAAAAAATTCATAGTCAGTGTCATTTTCGAACAAACCAAAGACTTTACATATACAAAAGCAATGTAATGATACAAAACCTTCATTAACAAAAATTCTTGAAAATTTTAATTTTTTCTAGGCATATATCCCTGAGCCTATAATACGGGAGTATCTTTCAGCATGAAAACTTGTTGAAACTTGGCGACATTGGTTAACAAAGAGAGGGGGCAAGAGGGGGAGTATCACTCACTAATCAACTGCTGCACTCACTTCTCATTCAGCTTCAAGGGTGGAACAGGGCAGTTGTTGCAGGAATAAATATAAAATGCACTGCCTTACATGTGTCCTCGACTTATGGCGTCACTGACATAGAGCAATTTGATCTTACAGCACTTTTTCAGGTAAGTGCTGTTGACAGTGCAAGTTGATTTCCACAATATATCTGTTTTTCACTGTTACAGTGTCGTTAACGGCAAAATACAGACTTACAGAGGAAATCAACTCTATAATTGGTTCCTTGTACAACAATACAAAACTTTTATTTTTTAGGCATCATTCTTTTATGTCATAAAATGGAACCTAATCCTAGGCTATACCATACTCTGACCAAACTTAATTATTACAAAGCGCCATTAGCCCAGCTAAACAGTCATGACATAAGAGGCATTTAACCAAAGAATTGGTAATTTCATTACTTATGGAGGAATTACCTATTTTTTCACCTACATAAGAAGTTACTAAAGCATAAATAACAAATAAGTGAAAATTCAAATTTTGAAATTACCGTGAACAATGAAAAAATTGATTAAAACTCAGAGCTTTCGACTGTTGCACAACAGTCCTCTTCAACCAACTGGGTAACAACCATGAATTTTTCTTAAGACAGAAAGTGACAAAATTTTGTAACAGCCTGGGAATACTCAATAGGCAATCCTCCAAATTTAACCATGAAAGGGTGGTCAAGTAATGGCTGTACCCTTGTATCTGTAATCTTCCTCACTGTTGCCTTTTGCTTGTACACTTCTCATTCGTGATTAACAGGTAATAACTGACCTCAGCACACCTTCCTCTAGCTTCTGTGACAACTACCACTTCGACAAGTAGTGCAGGGAGAGCTGGGGAAAATGCAGTAACGGGCTACGACAAACTGTTTCCAAATATGATATTGTTATGTTACAATAAAGTTTCATACATACTTACCTGGCAGATATATACATAGCTAAGACTCCGTCGTCCCCGACAGAAATTCAATTTCGCAGCCACTCGCTACAGGTAGGTCAGGTGATCTACCGGCCTGCCCTGGGTGGCAGGACTAGGAACCATCCCCGTTTTCTATCATATTTTCTCTCTTCCACCTGTCTCCTGCGGGGAGGCTGGGTGGGCCTTTAATTGTATATATCTGCCAGGTAAGTATGTATGAAACTTTATTGTAACATAACAATATCATTTTCATACAATCAACTTACCTGTCAGATATATACATAGCTGATTGGCACCCTTCGGTGGAGGGTAAGAGACAGCTACTATATGGAATAGACAGGTAAACAACATATGTTGTAGGTATAAATAAAACCAAATTGGTTCCTACTGATAGGTGGTAGGACTTGATGGGTGTTTGCCCAGTAGTCTGCATCACCTCAAGAAACTTTAGCGAGATATGTGATCTATGGCCAAGAGTTCTTGTGGGTCTGCCGATGGGGTCTTACCCACTTACTCAGCAGAGCCTAAAAGGACTTTGTCAATGGGTGCTGATCCACTTATATGACAATACACCTTATGAAGGAGCACACAACCAATCCCGACCACCTGATCCTAACCATGTGTTAGAACTAAGGATTGTTACGAGTTATCCCCGAACTCGTCACAACAACCGTAACTCAAAAACCACTACGCACACATACATAATTTTTCAAAAAAAATTATACTCAACTAATTGGATATGACGAGAATTCTCTTATGAACAACATAGACGGCCGCCCGTGCGAGCCTGAATCCTCCATTGTTCGAAGAGATTCTCGACCATATCCAACAGAAGAACAGTATATACATATTAAGGATTGGTGTCGGCTCCTGTACCCAGAATCGTATCTGCCGATAAGATAGGTACCGCTAGAGAAAAGCACTTCTCATACGTCACACGCACGTCTTTCAAGTAATGAGATGCAAACACCGAGTTGCATCTCCAATATGTCGTATCTAATATGTTTTTAAGCGACATATTCTTATAAAACGAGAGAGACGTCGCAACCGCTCGTAACTTCATGAGCTTTACCCTCAGAAGTTGTAATTGTTCGTCCGGACAGATCTTGTGAGCGTCCGTAATGACGTTTCTTACAAAGAACGCTAGAGCGTTCTTTGACATCAGTCTTGTGTGGGTCTTTTACCGCGCACCAAAGACCTTGTCTAGAGCCTCCCAACTGACGCTTCCTCTGAAGATAGAACTTCAGAGCTCTAACAGGCATAGAGACCTCTCTGCTTCTCTGCCTACTAGGACTAGACATTTCCCTTTGATTTTCGAATGACCTAGGCCAGGGATTCGTGGGATTCTCGTTTTTCGCTAAAAACAGAGTCTAAAAAAAAACGAGCAAATCGCCGAGTCTCCCTTGAATCCTACTTTGTCCTGCAGAGCTTGTAACTCACTAATTCTTTTTGCCGTTGCTAACGATAAAAGAAATAGGCATTTCCTAGTTACGTCTCTAAATGAGGCCTGATGAGGAGGTTCAAATTTATCCGAAGACAGGTATTTGAGGACTACGTCCAAGTTCCAGTTCGGAGGTACTGGCTCCTTAGACTTTGACGTCTCAAATGATCTTATGAGATCGTGGAGATCTTTGTTATTTGCCAGATCTAAACCTCTGTTCCTGAACACAGCCGAGAGCATACTCCTGTATCCCTTTATTGTGGATACAGCTAGATGCGATTTTACTTTCAAGAATAGCAAGAAATCAGCAATTTCCGCTATAGAGGTAGAGGAGGAGGACAACTTCTTGGCTCTACACCACCTTCTAAAGACCTCCCACTTCGACTGGTATACTTTCGAAGTGGAGGTTCTGCGAGCTCTCGCGATCGCGCTTGCCACTTCGCGAGAAAAGAAAAGCCTCTCGCTCTGACAAGTCTTTCGATAGTACGAAAGGCCAGAGTCAGAGCGAGAGCGGGGAGGTTTTGATGGTACCTCTTGAAGTGTGGTTGTTTGAGAAGATCCGTCCTTCCTGGTAGGGATCTTGGAAAGTCTACGATCCACTCTACCACCTCCGTGAACCATTCCTGGGTGGGCCGGCCAAAAGGGGGCTATTAAAGTCATCCTCGTCTCTTTTGACGCCACAAACTTTTTCAATACTAACCCCAGGATTTTTGAATGGGGAAAAGCGTACACGTCCACTCGAGACAGTTTAGCAGGAAGGCGTCTACCATATTGCTCTTGGGTCTTCCACGACCGAGCAAAACACTGGGAGCCTTTTTGAAATGTATGTTGCGAATAGATCCACGTGAGGAGTTCCCCACAGAGACCAGAGATCGCGACATACTTCCTCGTTCAGAGTCCATTCTGTATGAAGGACCTGGTTCCTCCTGCTGAGCCTGTCCGCCCTCACATTCCTTACTCCCTGTACGAACCTTGTCAACAGGGAGATGTTCCTGTGAGACGTCCAAAGTAATAAGTCCCTCGTGAGTTCGTAAAGGAACGAGGAGTGAGTCCCTCCCTGTTTTCGAATGTAGGCAAGTGCGGTGGTGTTGTCCACGTTTACTTGTACTACCTTGTCTCTCACCAGAGGTTCTAGACTCTTCAAAGCCAGGTGAACGGCGAAGAGCTCTTTGCAATTTATGTGCCAGGACACCTGTGCTGGTTCCAGGTGCCTGACACTTCCTCCGAGCCTAATGTCGCTCCCCAACCCGTCTCCGACGCGTCGGAGAACAACACTAGGTCTGGGTTCTTTGAACTTAGAGAGACCCCTTTGTTCTCTTCCAGAGGCCGCAACCACCACTGTAGGTGTGCCTTTACCTCCATTGGAATGGGGAAAACGTCCGACAGTTGTCCGTTTTTCCAGCTCCAAGACTTCTTGAGGAAGAATTGAAGTGGACGGATATGCAGTCTTCCGAGAGGGAAGAATTGTTCCAGCGAGGAAAGCGTCCCCAGAAGGCTCAACCATTCCCTCGCTGACGTTTGCTGTTTCTCTAAGAAGCGAGAGATTATTCTCAAACCTTTTTCTGTTCTCTCTTGCGAAGGAAAAACTCGAAAACCCCGAGAATCCATCCGAATCCCCGATAGACTAGGTCTTGTCTGGGGGTCATCTGTGACTTCTCGAGGTTCACAAGCAATCCCAACGCCTTGGTCAATTTGTAGTGTTAACTTTAGGTTCCCTCTCCAAACACTGTCTCTCCGATCTGGCCCTGATGAGCCAGTCGTCTAGGTACATCGAGACATTCACTCCTTTGAGATGCAGAAATCTCGCCACATTCCTCATCAGGCTTGTGAAGACCTGAGGAGCTGTGGACAGGCCGAAACACAAGGCTCTGAACTGAAAGATCCTTCCCCCCGTCATGAAACGGAGGTACTTCTTCGATGAAGGGTGGATCGGGACGTGAAAGTAGGCGTCTTGGAGATCTAGAGACACCATCCAATCTCCTTGTCGTAATGACGCTAGGACTGAAGCAGAAGTCTCCATGGAGAACTTCTCCTTCTGAACAAATTTGTTCAGAGCGCTGACGTCTAGTACTGGTCTCCAGCCTCCCGAGGCTTTCGCCACTAGAAAAAGGCGATTGTAAAACCCCGGGGAGTTTTGATCCAGTACTAGTTCTACTGCACTCTTGTCCCACATTTGTTCCACCATTGATCGAAGAGTATCCCTCAGCACAGGATCCTTGTACTTGGCTGACAGTTCCCTCGGTATAGACGTTAGGGCGGAGTATTCAGGAAAGGGATAAACTATATCCCTTCCTTATGATCTTTAGTGCAAGAAACGCGTCGGTCGTTATCAGTGTCCAGGCTTCCACGAATTCCAGGAGTCTGGCACCTACTGGTGTTTGGAGGAGAAATGTTTTATTATTTGCCCTTTTTAAAGGGACGAAAGGCGGACCTACTCTTCTCTCTGGAGCCTTCCTACTTGCGGGAGGTCTGGAGATCGGACCCCCTCGAAAGGGCTGCCTAGAAGTGCTAGGTTCTTTCTTGTCCGACACTAAGCAGGATTTCTTCTTCCTAGCAGACTGCGTCAGAAGTCCTGTGTCGCCTTCTCAGTTAAGAGTGTGCTACGTCCTTCACTAACTTAGAAGGAAACAAAAGTCCGAAAGAGGTGCATATAGCAGAGCTGCCCTCTGCGCATGCGAGACTGCCTTTGTTAAGAAGGCGCCATATACTGTCCTTTTCTTCAAAAGACCTGCTCCAAATAATGCAGAGACTTCCAAAGATCCATCCTGTACTGCTTTGTCGATGCATGACAAAATGCATAGCAAGGCTTCAGGTTCGATTCCCTGCGAATCGTGAGCTTTCTTGGACATCACCCCAAGGGACCAATCTAAGAAGTTGAATACTTCCAATACATGGAACAGTCCCTTGAGGAGATGATCCAGTTCCGAAATACTCCAAGTAATGCGGGCAGAATTAAGACTAGGACGCCTTGAAGCGTCAACTAACGTCGAAAAGTCTGCCTCTGTAGTCGAAGGGAGAGCGATACCCATATCCTCCCCCGTCTTGTACCATATGCCTCTTTTCCCAGCTAACCTTGCTGGAGGCATGCAAAATACTGTCCTGGTTAAGTCTTTCTTCGACTTCATCCAGGCGTCTAAGGCGTGCAAAGCCCGCTTCATCGAGATGGTGGGCTTCATCTTCAGAAAACGAACGTCTTCTTCGTCTTCGCACTCGAAAAGAGCGAGCGCGGAGAAGGAGGAGCAGCCGGAGTCAACTCGTCTCCGTATTCCTCCAGAAGCATGGTAGTCAAAACCTTATAGTTTGACAAGCCCTCTCTTCCAAGATCTTCATCCTCCGAGTTTCGTTCGAACTCGTGAAAATCCTGAGTTTCTGCTCTCCTTTCAGAACTTTCTTCTTCTGGGGGAGACAAACTCCTGATCGGAGAGGGGCTAAGGGAATGAAAGTCTTTCCTTTTTCCCGTTCTGATCGACTTGGAAGGCGTCACAACCTGCGGCTTCTCTCGCGCTTTAGAAAGACGTCTGTATGAACGCTTCCCGCTCTCCGAGCGTCATGTATGACGTCTCTTGTTGACGTTTAGATGACGCTTCGCGTCTGGAAGACGCTTCGCTTTCTAAGGGCTTCCTACTCGGCGTCACAATCTTTGACGGAGCGTCACGTCTACGATCCTCTTGATTTGACGCTTCACTTCTAAAAGACGTCTTCCGAGCAGGAGCGAGAGGACGAGACTTCTTAATAGGAAGCGTCACGTCCTTTTCCGACGGGGCGCTAAAACTCCCACAAGAGAGAGTGAAACTTTGTTTCTTGCACCGCCATAATGATCTTCCTTGGACGCTTCTCCTACGTCTAGCGCCTGGCGCCCTTCGTCATCACTAGGGGAGCAGCATGATAAGGTACTTCCTCATAAGCGTCAGGTGACTGTTGACGCCAACCATTCGCCTTCTTGATAGCAGACGGGGCGTCATCAGAGAAGCGCTCCGGGCTCGAGTCGATATCTGCTTCATATGACGCTTCAGCGGTCTCGATAAGGTCGACTCCTTCCACCCTCGTTTAGTGAGGGAGAGGGAGAGGGACGAGAACACTCGCGAAGGACGCTTTTCCTGTAGCGTCCTTGAGCTGGCTGCCATGAAGCAAAAGCTAGCTGAAGGGACGTCTGACCGTTGGGGATTCCCTCCGACCTCCTTAAGGCTTTCGACTTTCCTTCTCCTCTGGGCATGTGAGCTTGAAGAGGTCTAGGCCTGGGAGCGCCGCAGGGACGATCAAACGCCCCCTCCACAACACTGATAGGGCTCACTTCACTAAAATTTTCACTATCACTAGCCTTACCTTTCGAGTCCGCCATCTTGGACTTCATGTCTCGAATCGTCGCTTTCAGATTGGCGATTTCCGATGCCGAATCCGAAAGACACTCTGAGAATTAGATTTATAGGGAGATTCTCCAGAAGTAGGGTTAGAATTACCAATTAAAGGCTCAATAGGCCTTGAATTCCCACCTTTCAGTCTTCTAACTCTATCCCTCTCTAACTTCTTCAAATAAGAAGTCAAAGTCTTCCATTCTTCTGCATTCAAAACTCTCGCATTCCTTACAAGTGTTAATAGCAGAACACTGCACTCCCCTACATTTACCGGCATACAGTGTGAGGATCAACCGAAGCTTTCGGTATCCTCACCCTGCAGCCTACATTCACACACATTCTCACACTCACATTAGAATCAGACATCCTGAGAAAAATCCAAAAGAGTTATTCCAAAAACAGTCCACAGTAGCGAATGCCAAAACACGATCCAAATACGTCACAAAAGTCGAAAAAACGCTTGATCAAATTTGTTGAAAAAAGAATCCAAGTCAGGAGGTAATAACACAATGTTGATACCACCGGCGACAGAGAAAATAGATAGAAAACGGGGATGGTTCCTAGTCCTGCCACCCAGGGCAGGCCGGTAGATCACCTGACCTACCTGTAGCGAGTGGCGCGAAATTTGAATTTCTGTCGGGGACGACGGAGTCTTAGCTATGTATATATCTGACAGGTAAGTTGATTGTATGAAACTAAATTTTTTTAATAAAGTATTTTTTACAAGCTAGATATTGAATAAATTTGTATTTTTCTCAATCAAAACATATGCCCCTCAATGCTAACTTTCCTCTTTTAACGACTTTCTGGTCATTGCAAATTCGGCCCCATTTATTTCTTATGGTGTGAAAACAGAGGCCCAGGGACCGAAAACGATTGCATCACACTACGGCGATAATCCGGCAGTAAAACATCTGCATGTATCCAAAAAGTAAATAACAAAGATATATATGCGCATTACGATTATAACAATTACATGAACAGCTGATAAACTGTTCTGCAAGAAAGTTGAGTAAAGCAATTATTTACAATAGGTACGAAAGCCAAGATGTCGTGATGTCATAATACAGGACTTAAACGAACGTTCTACCTAATTTCAAAAAATAGGGTAAAACATCACAGCAGGCCAAACAGGCCACCTACAATCAACGCTTGCCACCCTCCGAAAAAGTACATTATAACGCGTCCTGACACCGGAGATGGGCATCAGTCGCGACTTGTTGTTGGTGAGAAACGGAGCTAAAGACCTCTACTCTCCTTTCGAAGTAAGTATTTTCTCCAAAGTTAGAAATTAAGGCCAAATTTTAAGATTTAAACAGAGGGTAGTGAAAAGGGTGGCTACGGCAGTGGAAATCTCACCAAAACGCTTTAGAAATTTTTACTTACAACTAAAAATGTTTCGAAGATTGACGCCATCTTGATGTTTACGGAGTCGCTTGTGTCAACAAACTTCCCATTTCCTGTGCTAAATCTGCACACCACTTATACCCATAGACGCTGGGGCACTTTCATCACAACAATCGTAAACCCAACCTCTTACCAGCACTTATTCAAGGGGACTACAGCATTCTTTGCGGCGTTTTGCGCTCTTCAATTGTTTATCAGTGTTGTCAATTGGTATGTGTTTACCCTCCAAACTAGGTATAAGACTTACACAAAACCGGGGAAATAAGTGAAATTAGAGTATCTATTTGTATTATAAATATACGTACATATTACAGCAATTTTATCATTACTGCATTACTATGACAACTAGAATTCATCGAAACAGTTTGTAAATGCATATATCCAAAAAGTAAATAATAAAGATATATATGCGCATTACGATTATAACAATTACATGTATAGCTGATAACAATCTGCATGAATAACTAGGTAAAACTGTTCTGCAATGACAGTTGAGTATAGCAATTATTTACAATATTGGTACGAAAAGTCAAGATGTCGTGACGTCATAATACAGAACTTAAAAGAACGTTCTAATTCAGAAAAATAATTACTTAAATTTGAGTCAGAGTCGAGTTACTTTTTCAATAACGACTATTTTCAAATTAATCATCATAAATATGTAAAATATTGATGTTTTACTACTTATTTAAAAATTAGCTAAGAGCACGCTTCTCGTCATCTTCTACCAAAACAGCTGTTTACTCCTGGCTTGTTGTTGGTGAGAAATCGTGTTTCGATTGTTGTGATAAAAGTGCTCCAGCGTCTGTGGGTACAAGTGGTGTACGGATTTATCACAGGAAATGGAAAGTTTGTTGACACAAGCGACTCCGTAAACATCGAGATGGCGTCAATCTTCGAAACATTTTTAGTTTGTTAAATCAAAAATTTCTAAAGCGTTTTATTTGGTGAGATTTCCACTGCCGTGGGCGCCATTTTTCAGTACCCTCTGTTTAAATATCTTAAAATTTGGCCTTAATTTCTAACTTTGGAGAAAATACTTACTTCGAAAGGAGAGTAGAGGTCTTTAGCTCCGTTTCTCACCAACAAGAAGTCGCGGCTGATGCCCATCTCCGGTGTCAGGACGCGTTATAATGTACTTTTTCGGAGGGTGGCAAGCGTTCGATTGTAGGTGGCCTGTTTGGCCTGCTGTGATGTTTTACCCTACTATAGTTTAACATTTCACTTTTTTTCGTAAATTACCAATACAGATGCCAGGCTAGTTTAAGCCTGGGATCAGAAGCCTTAGATAAATCCCTACTATTCTTAGCTTGACGGAACAGGCTACCTAGCTAGTTTACATAGGCTAGGTACTAGTATAGGATTGCCTAGGATATACCTAAGTAACTAGAACAATGGCACATTTGGAATAAAATAACCACTGGCCTATACTCACCAATGCCCCTCGTGACTCGATGGTCGCATCAGAATATTCTAAAACACTTGTTTCGTCCTTCATGCTTTTGATAACTTAATTCGGTGTGAGAAATGTGCCACAAACCCACAACAAGTGGTAACAATGTCGTTTTCCCGGGAGTCTGAGGTTAAGCGTTCTTCTTCTCTCTCCTCTACCGTAGGACGACAGGACTCCGGTGACTGACAGGTTCTCTCTTGGACTGCAAATCGCAGGAGAGAAAAGTAGATCTTTGTGTTGCTGTTTTTAGTCTAAGAAGAATTTCAGCTAATTAAACGCATAATTATATATCTTGGCATTTTAAGAAATGACAATCAGACTGTCATTGTTTTGCAAATACAACTTACGGTGGGATCCACCTACGAATAAAAAAAAAAGGACTTTTTGTCCGCATAAATTCAACATTTTGCATCGCACAGCCCTTCATCAGTCTTGAACTCATATTTGACACAAGAGCATCAATTTTCATCAAAAAATTTTTACGTATACACCAGTCCTTAGAACAATGCTGTTTTCTAAATCCTATGTTTGGTACACGAAAAAAAGAATCTCCTTACTATTCAGATTATCTGCAGTTTATGAGAAAAAGAGCGGGGAAAAAATAAAAACTGGAACGTTCATCATTTCAGAAGCATTCTTCTGGTGTTATAACAATAGACGTCAGCTCAAACTTCGGATTTTTATCATGTTTTGTTACTTTTGTAGCTAAAATGTGTAAGATACTTATAAATCTCAAGTACAAAGGGGTTGTAAATAGAGTTGCCTTTCGGGTCTGAATTGGTTAGCCTACACATGCAACGTATTTTGATTTAGTTCTTGTATTGAAAGTTTACAAGATAAAAGCTTACAGCTATTGCCCAGAGGATTCATGTTTCAGGTGAAAATTAATACACTGTTGATATCAATAGCAAATTCATTGTGGTACAACTCAGGAACACAAAGACAGGGCCGTTGGATACTTTTAAATCTATACTACCTACTTTTGTTGTAGTCGACAGAACTTTCTTTGTCTAAGCTAGGATTTGTCACTCAGTGTCTAAAGGAAAAGACAAACCAATCTCTCTCTCTCTCTCTCTCTCTCTCTCTCTCTCTCTCTCTCTCTCTCTCTCTCTCTCTCTCTCTCTCTCTCTCTCTCTCTCTCTCTCTCGTAAAATCAAGAAACTTTTTCTTGACCTTGGTGACTAGGAATGTGTGAATCCATTTGTAAGACAACTGATTAATTCTTGAGTTGCCTGCTATTTTCTTATGTAAGTCAGCTATAGAGAAAGAGTTTCTTTGGACATGAAGAACTGGCTAAAAGCGGTAGTTGTAGCTATTCCCTGCCAATTACAGCCAGATTTGTACAAATCCTACATATTTAAAGTTTTTAAAAATCTGTTAACAAAACGTTGGAATGCCTGTGCGAAAAGTAATTTTTCTTAGTTTGCAGTTTGGCTTTCGCTAGGGCCTGAGAGGTTTAGATACATTTGTAAATAGGATGTGCAATTTGACTTTGTGAACCACTTGATGATTAGTAGGTGATGCTACTTTACTTGGATTGATCCCAACTTAAGAATTTAGACCTATAAAGGTTGAATCGTTTAACAGATTCACCTACAATTTTTTATGGTGCCAATTATGGGGACATGAAGGTAAACCTTTATAATACTCAAATGATTGCTGGATATTATTTTATTCTTTTTTTCATGTCCTGTTCTGATTAGTGTCCCTTGTTAAGTCTTCAGTGGCTGACAAGCACCTTTAATTGCCGGGCAAAAACTTGAGGTCGCAAGTTTTTTTTTTTTTTTTTCTAGATCTTACTATTATCTCTAGTGTCGTCATTCCATTACCTCATTGATTATTGCATACAGATTTTCCCTGTAACCGCTGAAAAGCATGGTTGCACGAGAAATATTTTTTGAACCTTGTCTCTTTGACCTGGTCATAAATGCGGTGTGCCGCAGGATGGGGTATAAGTCACCTTAGCGCATGCTTACCGAAATTTACGATTATACAACAGAGACTAATCGTAATGGAGAATGGCTATGAAACAACAGAAAGTACCTAAGCTTGAAAGAAATCGAAAAAGAGATTAGAACTAAAGGGAACGGACATGGAGAACACAAAGTTCTAAATTTGAAAGAAAATTAAATGCACAAGATAGTGTGCATAGATAATGAAAGACAGAAGAGGCTGGATAAATCTAAATGTTTGTGATTGACACGAAAGAGAATGGTTGATTGTATAAAAAAAATTATACACAGACTGCAACAAGAAGGAAACAAAATGAAAATAATGAATCTACTGCCCTTTCTGTAGGAGAAATGATGTAAAGGTTAATGGCAGGGAGCATAAAACAGTGATATGGACAGCAGTGATACGGTATAGTGTTTGTTAAGCTGTCTTTTGTTGTTTCTGTTTTTGTTGCGCATTTCGCTAAAACACTCATTACATCCACTGATGATGGAGTGATCTCTTCTCCCTTCACATAATCATTTTTGATGTTCTGGGTATTTGCTTTTTTTTTGATCTTTTATTATTATTATTTTAGGAGACAAAGGTATATTTGTGTTCTTTCTTCAGGTCTTTTGTTTTTATTTTAACAGATATCCGTCTAATAACTGTTGACTTTTTGTTTTTGGGTGGCGTTCTCTCTAAAGGCCTCTTTTTATCTTTAGCTTCCAGTTCATTACAACTTTCTTCTAATATATTTGTTACATGTACTATTAGCTTTTTTGTGGTTCCATTTGCTCTAATATCTCAAATGGATTTGAACTAATATCCATAATAACATTTGTTTACATTTCCTGTTTCTTTGCTACTATAGATTCTTGTAAGGTAGTTCTCATTCCCTGATATAGAACTATTAGGGTTTTGTTACTCTTATGTACTTCCATTTTGGTTTCATTTTCTGATATCATAGTGGGAAAGGTACGTTTTCTAGCGGGACCATGCATTCCTCTAACTTTCAGTTCTAATTTGGTCTCTTTTATAGACATTCCTTTTCTCTCCTGCAGTCATTCTTTGTTGGGTATATATAGTACATATTCCTTAGACCTTGAATGGTGATTTTGCCCACAGTTCACGAATTTAGGTTCACCATACATCCATTGTGTGGCATGATCTTAAGTTCCACAATACGCACATACACATGAATTCCGGCAATTGCTCTTTGTGTGTCCGTACTTACTGCATTTTTGACACCGTAGAGGTTTTGGAACAGTCACAGGTCTCTGTTTTGGTCCATAATTTTATTTTTTGAGGGTAATTCTTGGCTTTCAAATTTAATCTTTGCAATTCTTAATGATTTTCTATTACTTTGTCTACTAGCTATGGTATATTTTGCAGTCTTGCACGTTGTTGTGCTTCTTTTTAAGAGAGTCCAGTAATGTCTTCTCTATTAGTTCTTCATTATTTTCAGGGAGTACTATGGTACCCTGAACACTATCCATGAAAGACTGCTTTAGAGATCAGATAAAAATGGCCCAAATTAAAGCAAAGCAGATGGCAAATATGGCTAATGCAGTCATCAACAAAAGCTATAGCACGGTAAAAATAGGTAAATTGTATTGGAAAGGGTTGGCGATGCCATCCTTCATGTATGCCATGGAAGTATGAAACTTGACAAGAAAACCATAATTGAATTTCTGAAGATAGACAATCAAGTATATAGAACAATTTTGAAAGCTCCAAGTTACACAGCAAGTTGTAAGTTAAGATCTGAAATAGTGGCCTCTTCCTGCCAGTCAAGAGATATGAAGAGTAAACTATTCTATCTAAAACATATACATGAGAGTAGTGGATATAGGCTCCTATATGAGATAACCATGGATCAATATGATAACAAGAAAACCCCCTGGATAATGCAAGTATAAGAATATATGAAAGAACTAAACATAAACTTAAGTTAAATTGAAGCAGTTAAAGACAAACAGTTAAAGAAATAATAAACAACTTGGACAGAAAAACATGGCAGAAAGAAATGAATGGTTAGACAACATTAAGAATCTACAGAAAATATAAAGAAAACATAAGAGAAGAAATCTGGTATGACAACACTGAGAAAAAAACAATTCTGATCAGTAGGGCCAGACTATGCACACTAGGATTAAATGTTAGAAATAGGATAAAAGGAGAAGATATAAAATGTTTGTGTTGTGAGGAAAAAAATATGAAAATTTAGAACAGTTCCTATTTACTGTCCAGCATACATTGAGATTAGAAATAGATATAGTTTTGTGCAGCAACCATATCAGGAAAATAAAGAGGAATTGGCAGGTAATATACTCTTATTGGTAGATCTACTGAGGAAGGAAGTGGAAGATAGGAAAGAATTTCTAAATGAAATATGGTATTTCAGAGAGAAGAAACTCAAACAAAGGAGGAATAAAACAAGCAAGGGAGCTGTATCAAAGGCATAACTCACCTACTACTACTACTACTACTACTACTACTACTACTACTACTACTACTACTACTACTACTACTACCCTGAACACTGTTCAAACTGTCATGTTTTTTTGTTTTTTCATTAGTATCTATCTATTATCGATTTTTTTTTTACATTCAATAAGAATTTTTCTAATTTTAATGCAGATTTTTTCTTGTCCTTTTCCAAGGGTAGGAATCTTGACCAACTTCCACTCCCAAAAAGAGATTCGAAGTGAGTGAGGTTGGTCAAGACGACATTTATTTTTTTTAAACTAAGTTATGAGGTTCGCTCTGGACTGGAGCATTGGGTTCCAATGTAATTACACTGGAATGCTTTTTGAAATTTTTTAGGCAAAGGTCGCCAGAGGAGTTTCCAGCACTCGTCAATAGTGCCGAGTCACTACCATCAAAGGGCCCAAGGGTACTTGAACCTTTATTTTTATTTGTCATAAAGATTTAAGTGCATGAAAAAAAAAAAATTAAAATCTTTAAAAAGATATCATCAGCCTTTCATGGAGTTTATTCTCCCACTAATGGCACAAGAGAGAACAACTCCCAAATGTCTCTACCCTATCTGTCCCTCAGGGGATGGCACAACATGATTAGAGTGGCCCAAGTATAAGCAAAACCCAGTTGGAAGGACTGAAAGTATTACAGGAATACAATCGTTCCCACCCTAATCGCCTTATGGGCAAATGGGATAGAATGCCGAGAGCTCTATCCCTAGAACCAGACCCCCCTCGAATCGGTGGTCCAACCCGCAGAATAGTTCCGCCTGGTCCGAACATTATCGGGCAGTTGATGGTCCTACTCACGATATATATAGAAACAACAGGTAGTCCCACGTGCAGGTCCGGTGTATTATTATGTAACCAACCATAAATTGTGAAGTTACACAAACCATTCGAAGCGACAATTTGCTGATGTAAATGTAGGGATAATTGCCTTTGTTACACTTTGCAATGCGATTTAATAAATATACCTCCATAGATTTAAGCGGAGAGTACGTATTTAGGCACATGACATATTGTAGCTCATGTGAAAATTGATATTGGGGAAATCGAATAGGTGAAATGTTGAACAAATAAGGTTTTTAGTGTGAAACGTTTAAGACTAATTGGATCCTGGAGACTGAGGTCACGGATTTTTTCACGGTTTTTTAAAACTTCCCAAACTTCCCTGTCTTGTCCTTGTGTGCATTTGGGACCTCGTTGTGAATTGCTTTCAAGTTGATTTCCTTTTGTAAGTTGTCCGTTGGGGCGAGTCCTTCTTTCAGTCCATGTATTTTGTTAAATTTACATAGTTTTATTTTGTGAGCAAATTGTGAACCCCCATATTTTGGACATTTCATATGTCCAAAATCGTATTTACCTCTTAAATCTATGGAGGAATAACTATCAAGTCACACTTTACAGTGTAACAAAGGCAATCATCCCTATGTTTAGCTACATCAGTAAATTGTCGCTTCGACTGGTTTGCGTGACGTCACAAAATCACATGCGCAAGAGTCCCAAATTCGTCGCTAGAGCGGAACAATCCTTGTCAATACTATATCGTGGTCCTACTACAGTTCCCATAATTTAGCTTTGTATATGAAACCAGTCCCAGCTATGATATCTTTTTCTATTTATCGGGTCCAAAAAATTTTAGCAAAAGTGGAAAATACCACTAAATGAATCCAATTAAATATCCAATGATATTTAGGACTCGTGAGCTTGAACCCAGGAACAAATTCCTCAGGATCAAGAGCCTCCTCCCTCACCACTTCATGGTGGTCCCAAGTTGAGGTGATCTATTAAGGACATCCATCTACCAAAAGGCACTCATTGATGGACATATGTATGGGTAAATAGCAACAGATATAAAAATACAGTATATACCAACTGCATATCAAAGGTATACTGCCAAGTGCCAGTGTTAAGTCAACATTTACAAAATTTTAAATAATTAGACCTAGAAGAGAAAACAAGGCTGTTAAATTTTCTTAATAATTTTTCAAAATATATCTAAAATTTATACAATAGACTAATCCAGTCAAATTCTAAGACATGACTTAGAAAGTTTTGAAACAAGAAGAGCCTTTTGATTGGTATGTGAATATTAATAAATAGGTAACTGTAATCCGCATCCATTAGCAAACTCAGGAGTATGGTGTCAGCTGCTTATTTAGCCCTCGCGGGGAAAGTTAGGTACTTTCTAAGATTCGTAAATGCAAAATTTATACAATATCATAATTAAAACAAACACAAATACTCAGTCTTGTACATTAGGTGTAAGTAGGCTATTCAGTAAATATAGTAATTTGTTGGTTCAACTTAGACTAGAACTACTAAATTCTATAAAATAAAGGGACTTTATAGTAGAATCCAGTTGTATTTAATCGGGATGTAACAACTATCACCATAAATTTCTCGTTTTTTCCGAAGTAATCACATCAATTTCAAACCATGTACGCAATAATTATGTTTACAATATGTTCATTAGATATTTTTGTAGTTATCACAAAATGGCAATTATTGACCACAAAGGTTGCAAGAAATTGGGATGTTAGAGCTACATCTGTCACTCAATTTAGCTCTCTTAAAGGTACTCTAATTCAAAAATGCTTTGTAACATGTTACAGAAGTTTTCGTTCACCTAGCAATAAATCATTCTTTTAATATATACAATGAAATTTTATTTTCTTATTCGATTTTGGTTACTAAGCATACGGTTAACAATCTAGTAAATAAGAATGGTGAGTGAAAAATTCATATTATGAAAAATAACGAAACATTTTGAAAAATTGGCGCCAGATGATTGGACAGAGTCAAAGGAGAAAATATATTTCGAAACCGAATAAAATCCTCTTAACTAATAAAATAATACTGAATCATCATCAGCAAAATTATATAACGATATAATTAATTGTACCATAATCCTTGTAAAAAAAAATCCCATAACATTGTATCATGCACTGTGTTATAAAGGGCCGTACAGACTATGCATCATGATGCTCGCAGTGTTAGATGGATGCGTTGAAAAACGGCTTTTTCAACATGAAGCAGCATCACCAACATGTTTGTGCTGAGCCATTTCATTGCGCAGCTCAGTGATGCACCAATTTTCAGAGGGGGAGGATGTCCGCTCACCACCACCCGCCAAACCCCTTGAGAGGACAAGGACTAACACTACATTTCATTGAATTACTGAAGGAACATCCATCTGTTTGCAACATCAAATGCAAGTATTACAAGATGAGAAACATCAGGAGTGTAAGCTTGGAAACCATAAAATCAGAGTTATCGAGTTTTGTAAACTGTACATTGAGGAATGAAGACATTACTAAAAAGCTGCACACCCTGAGGACACAATTCTACAGGGAAATGTCTGCAATCAAAGCATCACAGAAGTCTGGAGCTCTGAAGTTATGGTGTTTTGATGAGCTGCGTTTCCTGTAATAAAAAAATATTTGTGTATTTTGTACCTATATTTGAACCTTACTTTCAAATAATCCTCCCTAAGGACATTATAGATGGCTTCACAGGTTTCGGGGATGATTAGACCGAGGCTCTGTTTTGAAATCGTAGTTGATTATTGGAAGCTTGCATACGATCCTCCAGCTGCAAGAACGAGCTCCTGGTGATATGCTGTCTCGAAAGTTGGTGTCCTGCTTACAAATATACGGTTCGATTTTTTTTCCAACAATTTATAAAATGCAAGGTTGGCATTCTTGTGTAATTTTCAAAGCCTGTTGGATTTTCGACTTGTAGCTCCAAAAATATTTCATAGAAGCTTCCCTTCAGAGGTCGCCGAGAAAGCCATTGCTTACACCACAAGGTTCTACGTTTCTTCCTCAAAAGTTTCTTTTTTGCAGCACACAGAGCAACTACACCCCACAGTAGAGTCTCCTGGCAAAGTACATCATCGGCAGACATCCTGCCATTGAAAGCTGAACTGCGAGAACAAGTGAGCAGTGTTGCAGTACAGTCTGGCCGCATCACGTAGCTAATACATGATGGCATAGTGTGTACCATGCTTAATGCGTGATGCCAAACTCGGACAGGAAAGTTAAACTGTCTCGTCACTTGCAGGGTGACACCAATGAGATGGGTAAAAGTAAGACACGCTTTGCACTACTTTATCTCACAAGTCATTAATCATTAGCTTGCAAGAGACTATGTTTTCATCGTAGATATTGCTCGGCAACTTGGCGTGAATAGAACAACCATGTATAGATGGATACAACCACAGAGGGGAAGAGAAATACAGTGAATTTATTGAAACAAAGCATCATCCGACCTGCAGCTTACTTGCACTATTGAAATGAGGCGTCATACGACCTCCAGCTTACTTGGGACGTGTGCAAGATTTTCTACTGATGCATAAGTTGCAAACGTTACATTCTTAACTTAACATGAAGTGGTCTTTGTAATTAATACTCATAATTAGTACTACTCATACTAACAACAATGATCAAATGAGGCATTCCCTGCCAGCGGGGCTTAATAAAAAAATACAAGTTTTGAGTAAATGCACGCAGATTGACTGTCGTGCGGGTGTGTACTGAGCCGACTCTCCCATTGGCTCAATCATACACTCTTCTGGGTCCCCATACAAGATCTAACATTATAGTCTCAAGTAGGGTGGAATACTTGATCTCAAGACTTCGTAGCACCAACACAGAGCCACTTTCTGCATGAAAACTTCCACCACGTTTGATAGTGGCCTCTGATGCCCGTATCCAGAACTAACTAAAAACCGCCAAATTTTGGGTTATGCCCTTCTGGCAGGGGACTCCTCAAATAAAAAAGACACAAATTAAACACTTTCTTGTATTCTCAGTTATACGTGTAAATAAAATAGTTGAACAAAAATATAGCCTTTCAATTCAGTACAGCAATTAAAACATGCTAAAATCTAAAGACAAATACCCATTGTTTCACAACAAAAAATAAAAAAAAATATGATACATTTTATTAGAAATAATTTTTCTGTGCTGTTTAATATACACATTATTTATTTTTTACATTTTCATTCTATGAAAATATAATAAATATCCCATCCTAAAATTCCTGCACTTTTTACTCAATGTGAAATTATGTTTTCAGACCCTTTTTTGGGCGTTCCTAACACCCACCCCTCTCCCCGCACCACCCAACAACAACAAAGTGGAGGACGACCCCAAGGTTGCACTTTTGTTGAAGATCATCATCGACTGATCATTGAAGGAGTTCCGACTAACTCCCCTGACAACTGGTGTTGCTATCAAGAGTGAACAATATGCCCTCCCTTCAAGTTAACGGCAAAATCATCCGTAACAGGCTACATGAGGCCAAGGTATCATTTTATCATATTCCTGCCATGAAACCCTTCTTAACAGAGAAACACAAAGAAGATAGGCTAGGGTTTGTGTTACAATATTATTCAGTGGAAGAAAGTCATCTTTTGCGATGAAGAGGAGACATTCTCCACTGATGAGCATAGTAGTCTTCTTTACAGCTGGGATTTAACATTAACTAAATTAATGTTGAACTTCATGTTGATTTTAATTCTTCAGAAGCTCAGATAATAAGAAATACAGAAGTAAGCGTTATATATCCTGTTAATTTCATTATAGGTATCAAATTTATAGGCCTAAGGCCGGGTATTCACGCACAGGTTTACCTGTCAATCTCCCTGTCGGACGGCAGTTTGTGGGTGGAGTCAGTCCACTCACCAAAACTGATAAACTGATGAAATTACCTAAAATTCTTTCGACCGACTGACAGGTGATCGCATGTGTGGATGGGTAAATAACGATTCTATGACAGTTTGCGGCTGGATTTCGTCTGGGAATGATCTCGGCCGCTCGGACTAGAATATGAATTAACTATGTAAATTTGCCTAATTCATTTCATTGTTAGACCATGCAGTGCTATTTGTAGACCGTTGCCAATCCAAATCTTATGATGAATATAAGAAAAAAAAAATCCATGCAATAGGCAATTTGGTATAGGCCTAGACAAGTGTCCTGCCTTTATATGAAAGGTGTTACTATACTCGGTTTTTTCCATCTGTCCACCCGTCTGTGGTGCTTGCGCATGGTAACACTGCATCCTGGGCTTTAGATAGTTATGCTATGTTTAAGTTTTAGGTAAATAAAAGGATATCTGGGTGTACATTTGCTCCTGAAAAGTATTTTGATAATTTACTGTATGCGAATTACACCGTTAATATTCGAAATAAGATATTGTTATTATTGTTAAATGTAAGCTGCCTTTTTGGGGTGGCAAATGGAACAGCCAGACGCAGTGGCGGGAAAATTGCTTCTCTCGCTGTTCACTACGGCAAGGTCAACTTTAATGGACCACACCTACTCGGCTACTAAGCTACGCGTTACTTCATTACACGTAAGTACATCAGGATATACTTTTAATTTTTATAAACTGCGTTTTAGCACTTTTCCCCCCACTGCATCTGGCTGTTCCATTTGCCACCCTGTAAGGGCAGCTTACATTCAACAATAATAACAATATCCTATTTCAAATATTAACGGTGTAATTCGCATACAGTAAATTATTAAAACACTTTTCAGGTGCAAATATATACCCAGATATCCTTTTATTTACCTAAAACTTGCACATAGCGTAACTATTTAAAGTTGGGACGCAGTGTTACCATGCGCAAACTCCACAGGCGGGTGGACAGATGGAAAAAAAAAAAAAAAAAAAAAAACAGAGTAAAGTGAAAGTAGGCTTCACGGTCTATTTCATAAATAACTGAATAAGCCCCCAGGTCTAATTTAACCTGATTTATTAATATTGTATGAGAATAGACATCCCTCTTTAATAGGCAATATTTAGACCATACTCTGTTATATATGCCTTTTTGGTTCTTTCGTATTTTGAAGTGAATTGCCACAGAAGCTAGTCTTTGTAGCTCTACATCCTTATCACCCAGCAGAGTTTCTATAGCTGCCATATAGTTGTTGCTACGACGAAGGCTGGGCGAGAAATGAGGGCAATGACCTCGAGTTGACTGTCCAACTGACAGTTCCACTCTGTACGTGGACGCTCATCCGTCGAACGGTCGTGAACTTGTTTATTGTTCGTTATATTTTAACCTTTCTAGAAGCCGTTGTATCTCAAAGTTGTTGTTGTTAGTTTTATTATTATTATTATTATTATTATTATTATTATATTATTATTATTATTATTATTATTATTTAGAAGATGACCCTATCCATATGGAAACAGCCCACCACAGGGGAGATTGACTGGAAATTCAAGCTTCCAAAGAATATTCTACCATTCATTGGAAAGAAGTAATAACAGAATGTAATGGGAAATACAGAATGAAAAGATCGCTAATCAGAGAGAGAGAGAGAGAGAGAGAGAGAGAGAGAGAGAGAGAGTTTCATTAGCGACTTGTGCTTGTGATGGTTAATTTTTCAAAATCATTTTCACATACAATTTACAATTATTAACAAATCCTCCCTTACTCAAAATCATTCTTCAATTGAATGCCTCCAGACGAGTTCGTTTGAAACAAGTATGCACATAAAAATACAAGCATACGCACGCATACACACACAAGCGAATCATTATACTATTCTACCACCTTTCTTCGTAACTAGAGTGAATGTCACTATAAAATTATCACAGGAAATAGCAACGAAATCAAATTGAAAACCATTAGGCAGAAATCTTACGTTGACTTCCAGATCTCTGTCAAAGGTAGATACAATGGTGAATAGACTCTGCTTGGAGGAAAACTAGATGATTAAGCGTACAATGTCAATGAGTCGGACTATTACCCTACAAGGCTGAAGCGTGGATAGGGGTAAAGACGTAGACTGTTCTCCCTTATTAGGAAATTATTGTCAGTAGTTTTTAAAAGGCGAATGTGAATAAAACAGAGGTGTTGCTGCGCAGTATGGAAAATAGAGACAGCATAGTAACACAAGAAAGGACAGACTCGATTGTAAAACAGGCAGAAAAGTTTAAATACTTAGGATCTACTTTAAGCCAAGAGGGAGGATGTGAGGCTGAAGTTGACAGTAGAGTAAAAGCTGCATGGGTGAAGTGGAGAAAGGTAGCTGGAATAGACTGTGAGAAAAAAATGCCTATCAAGCTAAAAGTCAAAATATATAACACAGTGATAAGACCAGTGTTAATGTATGGAGCAGAAACAGAGGCTCTAAGAAGAAAAGAGGAAATAAAGCTTCAGAGAAAAGAGAGATGAGAATGCTGAGGTGGATTATGGGAATATTGCTGCTTGAGAGATTAGAAAATTATGAAATAAGACGAAGGGAAGGCTTAGTAAAGATTACAGAGGTGATAAGAGAGTCAAGATTGAGATGGTATGGCAGTGGCAGATCTAAAAATCTCTCATATATATTTATATATATTATATATATATATATATATATATTATATATATATATATATAATATATATATATATGGCAGATCTAAAAACCGTTCATTCAATATATATATATATATATATATATATATATATATATATATATATATATATATATATATATATATATATATATGCATGTATATATATATATATATATATATATATATATATATATATATATATATAGATATAGTATATATATTATATATATATATATATATATATATATATATATTATATAATATATACAGTAGTGCCTCAGGTTATGAAATTAATCCATTGCAAAGCGGCCCTCATAACCTGATTTTTTCGTATCTAGAAGACTAGAACTATGTTTTACATGTAAATCGTCTAATTCTTTCCAAGCCCTACAAAAACACCACACTAAATTTTATAAAGCTAAATTGACCAATAAACAATGAAATACAACAATCTGGACCATTCAGTACCTAACATAACCTTTATTGTAGTACGTACCTGTAAATAAAGTGTATTAGTTTACAGGGCACACGAAATGCTGTATGTACGTATGTAGTAAAATGTGGAACCTTACCTTTCGAGTGAGTCAATGTCCGAAAATATCGACAGAGGAGGAGGACAAATGGCAGAAAACAAGAACACTTAACTTTATGAAACACATTAACAAATGGCAGAAAACATTAACACTTCTTGATTATCTCCATCTTCATTCGCCATAGCAAGCATCCTCTTCTTTCCGTGAACTTCAGCAACATTCTTAGGACCCATGGCTAATAACGTAAGTAATTAAGTTTACACCGATAAAGTAACTTACAGTACAACGAAAGCGAAATCACTAACACGAATTTGTGTTAACAAATGTAATATATGTGAACGAACGCATTCCAGTGTTTACGATAATGCTGCCACAAAAAATGGTCAAGGAACGCCTTTACATAGAGGCATGATGGGACAAATCGTGACCAATAGGAGAGCAGGATCTTACGGCGGTGACTAGCATGAGGAACCAGTGGGAGGATGGTGGCGAGTCTACTGAGTTGGCGGCGCGCTAGTTTTAAAATTGTTCTCGGCGGCCCGGGCGAATCTCGGACTTCACCCTTTCGCAACCTGAATTATTTTCGTATACTGAAGCAAAAAAATCTTCCTCTTTACTTTCATGACCTGAATTTTTTGTACGTAGGGACTTTTGTATGTAGAGGTTCCACTATATATATATGTATATATATATATATATATATATATATATATATATATATATATATATATATATATATATATATATATATATATATATATATATATATATATATATATATATATATAAAATATATATAATATATGAAAGGGACCCACCCCTGGCAGCCCAACCTAGTCACGTCCCCACCAAGGTAGCCCGACCCCGTCACCTTCCCACTGGGGCCCCCCCATGGCAGCCCGACCCTTTTGCCTCCCAGCCAAGGGACCCAGACCTAGTGGCCCTATTTGGTCGCCACCTTGCCGGGTGCCCCACCTGTCCTGGAACCCATGGTAGGCCATGCCCATGCCTCCCTGAACCCGTGGTGGGCCTTGCCCACCTGACCTGGGACCCGTGGCGGACCTTGCCCGCCCGTCCCAGGACAAGTGGCGGACCTCACCCACCAGTCCCGGGACCCGTGGCAGGCCTCGCACGCCTATCCCGGGACATGTGGAGTACCTCTCCCACTCGTCTGAGGACCCGTGGCAGGCCTTGCCCACCTGTCCCGGGACATGTAGTGGAACTCACCTGCCCGTCCTGGGACCCATGGCAGGCGAGGCCTGCCCATCCCTGGACACATGCTGGACCTCGCCCGCCCATCCCGGAACTCACGGCGGGCCTCGCCAGCCCCATCCCAGGACACGTGGCGGACCTCGCCTGCCCATCCCGGGACATGTGGTGGACCTCGCCCGCCCGTCCTGGGACCCATGGCAGGCCTTGCCCATCCCAGGACCCGTAGCAGGCCCGCCCGTCCCAAGACCCGTGGTGGGTCTCACCCACCCATCCTGGGACCGTGGCAGACCTCCCATCCTGGGACTCGTGGCGGGCATTGCCCACTTATCCTGGGGCAAGTGGCGGACCTCGCCTGCCCGTTGGGACCAGTGGCAGGCCTTGCCCGCCTGTCCTGGGACACATGGTGGACCTCACCCACCCGTCCTAGAACTCGTGGCGGGCCTCACCCGCCCGTCCTGGGACACGTGGCGGGCCTCGCCTGCCCATCCCGGGGCACATGGTGGACCTCGCCCGCCCGTCCCAGGACTCGTGGCGGGCCTCGCCCGCCCATCCCAGGACATGTGGTGGACCTCGCCTGCCCATCCAGGACACATGGTGGTCCTCGCCCACCCCTCCAGGAACATGTGGTGGACCTTGCCCGCCTGTCCTGGAACCCGTGGCGGACCTCGCCCGCCCGTCCTGGGACCTGTGGCGGGCGAGCTGTCCCGGGACCCATGGCAGACCTCGCCCACCAGTCCCAGCTGAGAGCAACACCTATGCTTAGCATTAGAACCAGAATACGCCACTGAATCTTTTCAATTCTCCTTGGGCTTCTCTGAATCCCCTGCTTCTTCTCCTGGCACCTCCACGAATTCAAATCAATCCTTCCAATTCTCTTGGGTCACCTCTGAATCCTCTGCTTCTTTTCCTGACACTTCCACGAATCCTACTCAATCCTCTCAATTCTCCTGGGGCTTCTCTGAATCCTCTGCTTCTTCTCCTGACACCTCCAAGAATCCTACTCAATCCTCTCAATTCTCCTGGGGCTTCTCTGAATCCTCTGCTTCTTTTCCTGACACTTCCACGAATCCTACTCAATCCTCTCAATTCTCCTGGGGCTTCTCTGAATCCTTTTGCTTCTACTCCTGGCGCCTCCACAAGTCCTCTCATTTTGCTCACAGTCTCTAAAATCCTCCTATTTTCATTTTCCTTTCCCTTCCAGGAATCAATAAAACTCTAAGAAAACATTTTAACATATTTATTTCTGTTCAAGTTCAATTTCCTTCAAGGTTAACAAAGCAAACTTATTACAAAATAAACATAAAACTTTCCATACAACAAACATTCTCCTCAAAATTTTCACATCTGATCCGTCTGAGCGAGGCCAGCACACACTTGATTGCGCCATTCCTTGAAGATCGACAGCAGCTTCTGCAGTTTCCATTTGTCCTCGAATCTCCAGACGTCTTCAGGTTGTGCACCAATTTCTCCTTTGCTCCTCGCAGCTGTCGAACCTCATCTTCCAGCTGGTCGTTCCCTTCCCCACGGCCTTCCTCTCCAGCGACTCCAGGCGACGATTTCGTTCCTCTAGAAGGCATGCCAGCTCGTTCCTCTTGAGTTTCGCCACCTCAACTTCACACTGGAGACTGGAGTCCACACTTTTCCTTTCAGAGGTCTTTCACTTCCTTATGCAGGTGCTGGAACCTCAGCTCGAGGCCTTTCCTGTCGGATTTCTGCTTTTCAGTCACTTCTTTTTGTTTCTGGATGAGCCTCGCCATCCGAGCTGCTTCTTCGGTCTTTCTCCTTCTGTCGTAGGAGTTTCTCGAGCCTCTCAAGCAGGCAGTCTGTCTCTGCCAACTGCACTGTCACTTCCCTTATCCTCTCACATAGGGCATTGTTTCTCGGCCCAATTTCCTTCACCTTGTCCTTCAGCTGCTGACTTTCTTCTGCCATCTTGAGGATCTTGTCTTCCAGCTGCCGTTTCTCCCTCTTCTCTTGTTCGCTCTCCCTTTTCAGAAACAATGTTTCACCTTCGAGCGAGTGGGTCCTGTCTTGCCAGGCCTGCTGTTGCAACACCTCCTGGGTGATCTGGAATACACGAGTGCGTTCTTCCCTTCTGCCCACCTTCTGAATCTCTTCATGCAGCTGAAGAATTGTCCTGACCAAGTTCACGCAGTGCTTTCTCTGGCACTGGACGGTGTCTCGCAAGGCCGTAATTCTCTCGTTCAATTCCTTTTCTTTGTGTTGTTCAGCCCCATCATCAGTCAGGAGAAACCTCACCAGCGATAGTCAGCCACAGCAAACAAGATGACTATTCCTCCGTATTTCGAACAACATCCGGACAACAATGTCTCAACAACAGATGCTGCCAAGGCCAGGTAACGCCACATCTTCTTCAAACTTGTATGTTACCTACAGAGGCCATACCCAATTCATATACGCTCCTCTCTCTCTCTATTTTTCGTTGTATATTCCACGAGAGATATTTTGATTTACCAAAATATAGCAGGAAAGATTCTGAAAGATTTTTATTATGTCTTGTCTCTTGGTGTTATAAATTACTGAAATCTCTCTCTCTCTATATTTTGTACGGGATCTTTTTTCTCAAGTTTGTAAGAACATTAGGGATTTTTTGCAGTGCGCATCTTTTTTTTCTGTTCTCTCTCTCTCCCCGTGCGATTTTTTTTATCATCTATAGCAAAAAATTTGCGGATTTTCCTTTATTTACCCTTTTGTCTAATGAATTCTCTCTTTCTCTCTCATCTTGCCCCGAAGGTCTGGAATTCTTTATTTGTTCCATCATTTAGATTTAAGGCTTTGCATTCAATAAGTTTAGAGAGAGACTGTATTTTTGCGTAGAAAAACAGTGTATTGGTATATTTACATATGACAATGCATTTGAAATTATTAGACCCCGCAGCGCTATTTGTTTACCGTTTGAGTCCGAATCATATTATAATAAATAAAGACTATTTCCATGTGATAAATACAGTTTGGTATAGGCCTAGGCATCATATATAACTGAATCAACCTGTAGGTGTAATTCAACCTTATTCATTAATATTGTATGAAAATAGACATCTCTCTTTAATAAGCAATATTTAGACTACACTCTGTTACGCTTTTTTGCTTCTCTCCTATTTTGAAGTGAATTGCTGCAGCAGCAGGTAGTCTATGTAGCTCCAACTCTTTATCACCCAGCAGAGTTTCCATTGCTGCGATATAGTTGTTGCTACGACGAAGGCTAGGCGAGAAATGAGCGTGTGGACGCTCATCCGTCGAACGGTCGTGGGTGGACTGACAGGTAAACCTTAGGTTTTTCAGTGTCACTTACATCCTTGTAACGTCTTTCTAACATGCGTTTTGCAGAGTACAGCTCATGTTTGAGATCTTCAGTGGTAGCATTATAGGCATGAATAAGTCCACACATTTTCTCGAAAGGTAAGAATTCCGTACTTTGTGGGTTAAGTGACTGTAATGCTTTCACAAGTGTGCAGGTTTCATTAATGAACCACTTTTTTTTTATTTCTGATAACATATTATGGTCTGCAATAGGGTAAAAAAAAGTGAATTCTTGTAGCTGGGTACGTGCCCGCCCATGTCCACCCTTAGCTACGCCACCGAGTGTGTGTACACTACACCGTAATTTGCTGTCCCTAGAGGTTCGATAGAGTGATGGTAGATTAAATCTAGCGAGACTGCCTGCTCTATCGTCAAGTGTACACTGGTATGTATTTGATCTTTGACCAGGAAGTCTCAGTCAGACTCGGAGAGACTTAGTGGTGAGAATCACTTACCATATTTGCACTGGTGCTTCCTTGTGGTGTATTGCATCCAATCATAAAGTGAAAAGCGTCGAAGAATTCTTATATATGAACTTTTCAGTCACAGCGTCAGTTCCCGTGTCAATTTTGAATTTTCTTCTTTTTTGTTTTCCCCATTTCATGATTCCTTTTGCAACGCAGATTGTGACACTCGTGTGATTTCTGATTCAGGAATATTTAATGTCTTTGTTATTTTTTTTATAGCAATTGCCTTTTCTTTATTGCGTAACTGTATCAAGACATTCCAGATTTCTGGGAACCATTCATATTGCTGCATTAATGACATTGTCCGATCATTATCCCATTTTTCATTGGACGTCATTTTACTCACGTTGTACAGCAGTTTTCTCCCTAGATCGAGAGAAAAAAAATTCTATTATGCTTAGTGTACACTGTAGATTTTTCTGCTAGATTTGCTCTAGGGAGACCTCTCTAGATAGTGTACACAGAAACGAGAGCGCTCTTGCTATAGTTACTCTCAGCTCTCGCTAGGGTTGTTTTAGTCTACCTAGAATACTAGTGAACACGCGGTCGAGAGTTCTCTACGAGACTACTCTAGGTGCTTCTGCCCAACTGAATAGAGTAATCAGTATACCTAGACGCGTGCTGGAATAGTCATGGCATCTAACCATAAATACAAATGGGATAGCACTCAGACAATGCTTTTAATCCAGCACTACGAAAGATTCCCTGAACTTTGGAATGTAGCATTGAAAGACTACAGGAACAAAGAAAAGAAAGCGGTTCCTGTAAAAGAAATATCAGAGCTTTTAAATGTTAGTGAGGCTGAAATAGCGAGAAAGTGGCACAATCTGCGGTGCCAAATGAACAATGAAATAAGGAAAATGAAAGTAAAGAAGAGTGGCATGGGTGCAGATGATGTACTGGTGAAAAGCAAATGGGAATATTTTGACACTCTTCACTTCATGATTGGATGTGTGAAACCCCAAGAAACTACTGTTACAAACATGGTAAGTGAAACATGTCTTTTAAGAAATATGATTTATTAACTTTTTTTGGACAAAAATAGGAACACACAAACAACCACATAATTATATTAAATGTGTATGTGGCGATAAATTATGAAAACACTTTACTTTCAATGAAGTACAATACTACATCAAATTTAGGAAATTCACTTCCATCCATCTATTCACCAAATCCTATCCTCAAATCCATGAAATTCATGTAGCTACCATTAACATGACAATAGAATGTTAAATATGTTTATATTGCCAAGGGACCTCGCCCACCGGTGTCATGAAATACTGTTTGAACTGGTCACGAATGTCTTTGGCCAACCTTAGAGTTTCTTGCTGGATTGGGTTGCAGGGGATGTAAAGTACTTCTCGGAAATCCCTCTTTTCGCCAATTTCCCTCAACAATGTCATCAACCTCTTCTCTATCAAACGTTCCTGGTGGAGCATAAACAGCTTTGGACTGATTCCGAGTTAGTAAAAAGTTATGTAGAACAAATATACATGAAACAATATCCTTCACCTTTCTGACGATATCTCCATTGGTCATCTTAAATCATGGAAACGTGCGGATATCAGACCAAACGCATTTTCAACAACTCTGGGTGCTCTGGATAATCTGTAGTTGAAAATACGATTTGGGGCTGGTTGATTTTGGAATGGATATGGCTTCATAATGTAAGATTTCAGAGGAAAGGCATCGTCAGCAACAACAACGTATGGTACTTTATCCTCATTTCCTGAACCCTCTAACTGCCTTTCATCAGGTATATTTAACAATTTGTTCTCTAAAGTACTTTACAAAGAACTGTTTCCATAAACACCCCCATCAGATATCCGACCATTGCAGCCAACGTCAATGTACAGGAATTTATAGTTTCCATCAACCAAAGAACAATGCTGTATGTACCCTTGTAATTAAATACAAACTACCACTGTTAGGTGGTTGCTTGATAACCACATGTTTCCTATCGAGGGCTCCCATGCAATTTGGAAACTGCCATTTAAATTCAAAATCCTTGGACACTTCCGGTCATTCCTCACGGGAATTAGGAGTCTGAAAAAACGAAACACAATTGTAATTCTACAATATTTAAATAAGAGGGTCTGTCAAACTATAATAGGAAATATTTAAAATATACTATGGAAAAGGGAGTAAGCAACCAGGATGCGTGTAAAAAAATGTTGAACTATAATGAATACCATTAACGCAAATTTGACAAACAACTTGATATATACATATATTCATACATGTGTATATATATATATATATATATATATATATATATATATATATATATACATATATATATCCATATATATATATACATATATATACTAATTTCATGTTTTATATAACGCATGTTTGTTAATTTCTTTTTTTTTTTTTTTACAAAATTTTAAAAATGCACTTAACTTATCCTTACGCCCTTTTAAATTCAGATCTGAATGCTGTATTTTTTTTGTTTATCTGCAAAATTCTTTCAAGCAAAATGATGCAAATACAAATAGTTAAGTATCCAGACAATATCTCTACTGTTAATTATTTAATCCCAAACTACTGTATTATGTTTAAATTTTTTCAATATATTCTTTTCATTTTGACAGACTCTATCACCATCAGAGGTTAACACTGAAAATGTCCCTCAAACTGGAGAGCAAGTTCTAAATCCTGATGTCACTCCTGGTATATCTGGTGTAGGAAATACTAAAAGAAAATGTTCTAAGAAATCCAAACACAGTGAAGAAGAGAATGCATTGAAAAATTCCATAGGTACATTGAATCAGCCACAAGATGATGATTCGTGGTTTGGAGAATATGTTGTATCCGAACTGCGTCAATTACGTTCCATCGAAAAGACTGAAACGTACGATCATGAAAGCAATAATAAAAATTGGAGAAAAAGAGGACCATGAATTCTCATCCCCTACTTCTACCCTTGTACTTCAAAGTTCATACACTGATTTGACAGATAAAGACTTCATTCCTTCTGAGTCAGATGCTCAGACAAGTGATGTTGGTGACATCAGCTTCCAGTACTCTTTAACAGAATTATAGCTAGTTCTACTAACCTTGAGATAATCCTCCTTCAGAACATCATACAGTGCAGTGCATACTTCTGGAATTATTTTTGCTTTAGTAGCAACTGGTATACGGAAAGCATACATTAGTGAGTGATAACTATCTCCTGAAAAGCAAATTCGTATATAATATAGTTATAAATTATATACTACATGACAGTGTAAAATATTTAGTTTAATATATATGTTAATTGTTCTTTTTATGTTTACCTATTTTCATGATAATAATAATAATTGCACATATAAGTTTTTTTTTAATTATTGCTTTTTAGTTTCTCAGTATAATTTGATAATAAATATAAGTTTATTCTAGAAGAACATTTTTTCTTTTATTCCTTGTACTTACCAGATGCTAAGAATCTAAGTATGAGAGTTAATCTTCATAAGTTTGGGTGTCACCTTTTCAAGCAGATAATCATAATCTTCACGAGACAACTTACAAAATTCTTAAACGTTTTATCATCTTCAACGATCAGTTCTTGCAAAAGCTTTGCATGCAACCCTTCTTCATCTTGTCTAACCCATATTTACCTTTTCTTTTTCTTCAAATTCCTTGATAAAACTAATGCAGCAGCTGCTGCACCTATAGTCGATTCATTTAAGGTAGATTCTTGCGCCTACGAGACGTTTGTTTGGTGGCCTTTAATTGGCTGGTACCGGGAGGTAGGCCGCTCGCTCATTGTGTCATATTTTCGTCTGTGATGTAGAAAACATGCAGTATGTTTATATTTCTTCATTTATCTCACGTTTTCCAAAAGATAATAAAGTTTTGGTCATCCCAAAGGATTCGGTATTAATTGTACAACTAAATAATCTTTTCCTGAAACCAATTAGACGAAACACAAAGGAATTACAACGAGTAAAAGTGAAGAGAAAAAATTTCAATCTTTACACCTGACTACATAAGGGGGTCGACTAAGGTGGTGGAAGTATCAAAGAAAGTGCAGGAGGGGAGGCTGAGATGGTATGGACACCTGTTGAGGAGAGATGAGGACCACGCTGGGAGACATACTATGGGGGTGGAGGTGCAAGGAAGAAGAAGAAGAGGGAGACCAAGAAAGAGATGGAAGGACTGTGTGAGAGGAGACTTACATGAGAAGGGAATTGATGAGGCAGAAGCGCAGAATAGAAATAGATGAAAACGGCGACCCCATATAAAAATGGGAACAAGCTGGGAAGCAGAAGAAGACACCTGTTTTTATTTATTATCGGATTTTTAATAAGTCATACGATCACGATGAATTAAAACTTGTATTTTCATACAATAAAATCACCCTGAATACGCTGGTGCTTTCAGATTTTGGATGCGTCTAATATGTGAAGAGAAAATGAAGAATATGTCTTTTGTTGCAGCCGTACTTGACTCAGCCTGATAGGAAGTCAATCTTTCTTAATTATTTGTTGTTTATTACTTCACTGAGATTATTATTTCATATCACTCAAATAAGTTTCTGATGTCTCTTTCATTTGAAAATATATTCATAAAATAAAATTAGAAACAAAATCTTGAAACAACCTGATTAAAGTTTGGGCTGAATTGAAGAGTGTGAAGTCGTCTTTCCACAGAGTTCAACTTCTTTGCTGGATTGAATTCCCCGCAGCCCTCATGGGTCTGAGCTAACGATACCAGATGCATCCATCTGGTTATTATTATTTTTTTCCTTATCAGATATGTCCAGACATACTATATGATATTGCATTTAAAATGTTCGACAGTTATAATGGAAATTCTGTGTATTTATTTTTAGAAAATGTAATAATATAACATGGTAAATATTGTCGAAACTGCAACCTTTTATATCGCTAATTGGCAACTCAAATCTCTCGCTGAGGAGACAGACGCAACGAGTCGACAACGCCTTGCAGATCTCATTCTCTCAGCAATACCGTCAAACTTGAATCATTTACTGATACAATATAATAAGACATATTCTTCATTTTCTCCTCACATTTTACATGCATCCAAAATCTGAAAACACCAGCGTATTAAGGGTGAATTTCTTGTATGAAAACACAAGTTTTATTTTATCTTAATCGTGTTTATGATGCAAAATCCGATGATAAATAAAAACAGGTATAAAGAATTAAATTCTTCTCTTTTCACTTTTACTCGATGTAATTCCTTTGTGTTTTATCTAATTGATTTCAGGAAAAGATGACTTAGTTGTACAATTAATAACGAATCCTATGGTATGACCAAAATTTTCCTATCTTGAGCAAAGCGTGAGTTGATTGAAGAAATATAAACATAATATTGCTAGTTTTCTAAGCCACAGTAGAAAATAATGAGACTGAGCGAGCGGCCTACCTCCCGGTACCAGCCAATCAGAGGCCGCCAAACAAACGTCTCGTAGGCGCAAGAATCTACCTTAAATGAATCGACTATAGTTTCCTTGACCGTGACATGTTACCACTCACGAATATGGATCCAGACTGAGAGTCCCTCCTCAACTTTATGATAGTGTACATGAGTGGTAGATTATTCTCGCTAGTGTACACACACTTTAGAGTAACCTCTGTAGATCAAACTAAGTTTAGCTAGAATTTTAATCTACAGTGTACACTAAGCTTTAGAGTTCACAAATAGAGCTAGAGCAATCTCGGCAAGTATTCTCGACCTTGTGTCCGGTACAACACTATGACTAGCTGCTAGTCTACAACAACTTTACCGAAATCGGAGATTGAGTCTAGCTAGAGCACTCTTACTGCTGTTTACACTCTTTAGATAGCTCTAGCTAAAGCAAATCTAGCTGAAATATCTATAGTGTGCACATAGACTACCTTAAGAACAAGCTCAAACTATCATCATAGCTCAAAGTGTCAGGGTGCTTAACCTGACATCTACATTACATCCCAACTTAGGTCAATGGTTACTGAATCAAATCTGGGAAAAGTGGCAATGCCAAAAACATACTACATATTTGTAGTAATTTTGGTATGACTATAGAAACAGCCACGCACACACAAGCGCTTTAAGATTCAACACCCTAGGTTAGGTAAGGTAAGAAACCAAGCAAAATTGAATTTAAGATCATTATCAGTATATCAAAGGGCAGTAGGCTTTTATTTTTTATTGTTGTCGCCTTCTCATTTTTCACTATACAGCATTACAAAAGTGATTCATCTTTCCCACAGTTCTCCCTACATTAAGGGTTCGGTTGCCTGATGAGCCTTAAACATCAGGTATGGTTTATTGTTTGGCGAAGGGGGTTTTTACGACCGCATGCCCTTGCTGTCATCAACCACAGTTATTGGCGGAGGGTCTCGCTTTGACTAAAAAGTCCACCAGCACGGCAGCAGTTTCCACAGTTATTGTCGGTGGGCCTCCTGGCCTTTGACTCAAAAGTAAGACTGCAAAGCAGCAGTTTCCACAGTTGTTGGCGGTAGGCCTAGCCTTTTACTGAAAAGTACGACTGCAAAGCAGCAGTTTCCACAGTTGTTGGCGGTAGGCCTAGCCTTTTATTGAAAAGTACGACTGCAAAGCAGCAGTTTCCACAGTTGTTGGCGGTAGGCCTAGCCTTTTACTGAAAAGTACGACTGCAAAGCAGCAGTTTCCACAGTTGTTGGCGGTAGGCCTAGCCTTTTACTAAAAGGTAACACTGCAAGGCAGCAGCTGTCCTTTTGGTCGTCTTTTACGACCTGCAGGACCTACGGTGGTAATATTCTTACACCCCTACCACAGGGCATACAGCGTTACAAAAGTAATTATGCCACTGTAAAGAGATAGTATGCTGTAATCTTTAATTAGCCTTTTTTTTAATTCTCACAGAACTTTATATATATATATATATATATATATATATATATATATATATATATATATATATATATATATATATATGTGTGTGTGTGTGTGTGTGTGTGTGTATATATATATATATATATATATATATATATATATATATATATATATATATATATTGTGACGAAGTGGCGTAGAGTATCTGGGTCTGGATACCATTAATACTTGGTGCATGAAATAGTCAAAGATCTGTGTCTGGACACCATTAATATTTGTTAACCCAAATTGCCAAGTATCTGGTTACTACACTTACCATTTGTACTTGTTAGTACAAGAGACCCTTTTATTCCTGGGTCTGGGACACCCTTTGTACTTAGGGCACAGTTCGTTCAAGTACCTGGTTGCAAGTACCTGTTGTTACTTACCTCACTACAGACAGACACCTGACCCTTCATCACAAATACTAAACGACTGAATACTCTAAAGGTAAGAGTGATCCCTTTTTTCTAACTGAACAGTCAAGAAAATAATCAGTCTAAGTTCATTAAGATATGTGTGAGGTAATCTTAATTCAAGGGCATTGCTCGTGCAAATTCAAATTTAAGTATTTCCCTGATTCTGTTTTATTTGTGGGAAACGTCACAATTATCACTCTATATTTCTACCTAAACAAAATAAAATATAGCTTAATATATACTGGGGTTGGAGCAAAATACTCATATAAATTTTAAATACAAAAATTTATTTCTAAATTCAAAATTTATAAGTGAAATTCACAATCTCAGGGAAATTGTTATTACTTGAAAACAAAAGTTTAATTAATTCTTGAATTAATTATTAAGCAAAATTAAATCAAGGTTTATCAAGAAAATTAATTAAATTAAATCATAAAGCAATACTTAAATTTGAAATTTAAATTTAATTAAGTGCAAGTTAATTCACAAATGTAAGATTCAAAATGTACACAATAGAATATTATTCAAACTAATTAAACAAAATAAAGACAATGCAGAAAAACATAATGCATAATATGAAAACAATTAAGGCATTGACAGTACACACATTAAGCATATAAAAAAAATGGGATATATCAAGAGAACAAAGCAAAAATAAATGTTTAGAAATGATAAAACCCAGAAGTGCACTTCAAAACATTTGTAAAAATACCTTATACACAGCTGCAGCGTCAATCAAAAGGCTTGTTACAATTTTACACTTTTTCACTATTTTCTTGGGCGCCTTCACTGATTTAACAAAAATAATACTATGTTCAGATTCCACAAACAACACATATATTACCAAGAATTATATAAAAATGAGTGACCAGCTCGTCACGTTAAGTTACTGAAACAGCCTCGCAACCGAGCGAGCGAGAGAGAGAGAGAGATTTTTAGAGAGAGAGAGAGAGAGATAGACTAACGCACGCCGCTCTCCTCCAAGCGAATGAATAAGGTTCTCTCACCCCATAAGCGTATGGGCGATTAGTATCTAGTCCAACACAAAAACATATTACGTCATCTCTATAGGAATAGCTAATACAGGGCCTCTTTGACTGCGTTCACATATGGCTATGAATAAGGCTCCATTGTTCCTTCACAGGCCCGACCGCGATGTGTTTACATCGATAACGAAATCAGCTTTGCTAAGACATTCTCAAAGTGGGAATACGACTCCCTTCAAAAGGCTTATGAGCTTTCACTCTCTGTGTGTCTTACGTACTTCAAAATGAAAAGTGGGATTACTTAGCACATGTTATCTTTAAATTTGGGAAATCTGAACACAGAAACAAACATTTCATACCATGATACACAAGTTCTGATGTGAATTAATCATATTACCACAATTATAATTGCATTCCAAACTTTACATATAAGATATATATATATATATATATATATATATATATATATATATATATATTAATATATATATTAATTATATATATATATATATATAGATTTCATAGCATAGACAGCAGTCAAAATGAGCAAAATATTTTTGGCTGTAATAAGAACGAAGAAAAAATGAGGCCAGTATTATTTTTCAAAGCGTTCACATATTTAAAAAAATAATTATCTTCACTGGTTTTCATGATCTGTGCAAATCAAATGTTGCTAATTATTTTTGTGGGCGGCAACACGGTACCTGTTCATGCTCGCGGCTTCAGATTATAATAGTGTACTGTATATTTCAAGAAACATGAATACACATAATCTTTTTATGTATTTGTATAAACTGAATATATTCAACCTATTTGAGTTTCGTACCAGCAATATTCCTTGGCACAACAAGGCCAGCCACCCTATTAGCATTTCACAATGCAACTCCTATTATTCTTTTATTTCCAGTTATTTGTTTGTATTGTGTGCAAAAGCCAACGAAAGCACCAAACTGAGAAAACTCAATAAAATCTTGGAAATCAAAGAACTCCCTTCCCCCCCCCAAAAAAAAAAAAAAACATATTAATCTGTAGCTACACCTATACATATTAGCATAGATAGAAAAACAGTATAATGTGAATGCTGAAGGCAGTGCTTAAATATCTCAGAAATTAACTAATATTAATGTTAGACCTAGTTTCTCCTTGTCTTCTTTTGTTAAATTGCAATTGCCTGTTGCAGCATCCATTGTTTGTGGGCCTATAGCTAGGTCTCTACCTTCAGCCTCATCGTGTTATGGCTAACTCAATTGACCATTCACTCAAGAAGGTAATCATTAGCTGAACATGAAATAATTTTTCCTTCTCATTTTTTTTTAGATCGGAAAACAAACTATTAAAAGGGACAATGGTTGAATTATCACCTATACTTATTGTGCCAAAAATGAAAAAGCACGCAAGTTTCCTTTTCTTGCATGATGATACTTTCAGGCGAAAATGCATGTACTATATTATTCAAAAGGATTTTCTTACATAAAAAGTAACGACCACACACTGCCACGCACGTCTGGTTTTGGTAATTGCCAGTTTACGCGCAAAACGGCCATCGTGTTTATACCAGCCCCTTGGGGATGATTGTAAAAATATAAGCAAAAGATGGCGAACGCCGTGACAAAAATAAACAACATATAAAGGAAAAAAAAAAAAATGTTCCGGTCGGCGTCGACGACTGGCAGGAACCAGGCCGCGGAAGTAGTCCTCTGTTTTACTCGTCTCAATCCTCCGTTTTTAAGTACGTAACTGTACTTTACCGAGACGAGATGACAGGATGGACACACTTCCCACATCCCCTGGCAATCAAATAATATAAGACACTATTCCAAAATTTGCAAGACATATTGACAGCAGCGTTTTCTGTCATAGGTCAAGTGCAAAACAGCAATGACCTCGCTCTCTTAATCCGTAATCATAAAAAAGACAGAAGGAAATCTTCGATCCCAAGTGTTGTCAAGGTCCCTTTGGTGGTTCCTTGAGAAGCCCAAATCCCTTGTTTGATAAAGCTGGTATGGGCTTCTTTGCTGGCTTAATTGTGAAGCCCAGTGACCCTGGTTATCGGGAGAGACCTGCTCACTTCCTTCCTGTAGAAGCCTGTAGGAGACAGGGTGCCATGATTTGCCATTTGATGTGACTTCCACCCATTTCAAAAGGACTACTTGTCACTGAAGGATAACAACTTATTTTTACATGCATTTCATCTAGGCTTACAATTTTTTTTTATCGTTTTCTTGGATCTGTTTAAATAATGTATAATTACATTATTGCAAGGTCGAAATGTGGTCTGTTTCAAAATTGGTTTATACGGGAAGGCATTGAACCAAATTCCAGAAATGCCAAAATTATTCGAATCCAAACCTGGAAAGTCTATTGACCAAAATCTAGGTCGATTTTATTGTTGAGCGAGCCGGACTTTATTTATTTATTATTCATATACCTCTTTGTTTATATATTTAACATTTTTATGCATAATGACCTAGTATTTCCTCCTTCCTACCCATTGTCTCTCATTCACTCCCCCATTCTCTCCTGCTTGTCTGTGCGGTTTCAAGCCCGAAGTTAGTGGTCATTGTCAAAATTGATTGCCTATTTCAAAATGGCAGATTTTTCTCCACCCCTCCCCCCCTCTTTCTCTCTGGTGTAGTACCTCCAGTTCACCTCACGCGGTTCTTTGCAGCGTCCCTTCGACCCCCTAGCTGCAACCGGTCTCATTCCTTTCACTGTACCTCCATTCATATTCTCCTTCTTCCATCTTGATATCCACCCTCTCCTAACAATTGTTTCATAGTGCAAGCGTGAAGTTTTCCTTCTGTTACGCCTTTCAAACTTTTACTCTCAACTTTCCTTTCAGCACCGAATGACCTCATTGATCCCAGCGCTAGGCGTTTGGTTAAATTCTCTGTTCCATTCCATTCCACTCTCTCTCTCTCTCTCTCTCTCTCTCTCTCTCTATGTGATTAAAAGGAATATGAACAACGAACTAGTAGGTGGAAGCACAATAGATAACTTTTTAAAACATACTAATTCATGATTCATAGGTTGTCAGTTAAAGTTCAAGAAAAGTGATATGAAAGATACTTTGAATTCTTAAGTTTTGTGTCCTTGTTTCATGATATGCGGCCCGTTTTTAAGACAGCTAAAACGTAGACTCACAACACATTTCTTATATTCTAAGCAGCCTACTCTCTCTCTCTCTCTCTCTCTCTCTCTCTCTCTTCTGAGACGCGACAAGTCCTCCAGTCTCACTCGGGAGCTTGGTAATTAAAATTGTAAATCACTTCTATTACAGTTCGGTGCCAGTTTACAGTCTTATCACAAAGGATGGATTTCCTTGTCATGTTTTATGTTAGGCTAAAAACTTTTTATTTGGGCTGTACCGATTAATACACATTTTTCTTCCTAACTGAAAAATTCTTGTGTATCATAGGTCAGAATAACAGAACCTGATTGAGTTTAAGTAACTTATTTGGCGTGATACACGGGGTCACTGAAACGATTGGTAGTAGCAGGATCCTGGTAAGTAGGTACTTACAACAGTTATTTGGTTCGATGCAAAACTACATCTATGTGCGGATTTTTTCTCATAGATAACGCGTTGTGAATTATATTCAATATTACCCTACTAAGAGAATATTAGCTACACTTCACATCATCTATTACTGTTACATAAGTTTCACTAAGGTATCCAATTATGCAATACTATATCAGTAAAATGACCTAGCGCAATTTAATCAGCATGGTTAATTAATATTCCTTAAACAGCATTCATTAGTTATTATATGTTTCTATTATTCTAAATTTTATTTTTTACATAAACAAATCTACATCCAAGAAACTTTCAATAGCCAAAAATGAAAACGATCGAACGACGAATAAACAAGATAAACAACACAAACCCTACGGTTGTCGTACCGCTGTCCAGGGCCGCGGATCCGGCTGAAGTGACAGTCTGCCAGACGTACAAATAACGGTTGGCTGGCACTAATGGTGGTGGTGCGTGAAGACGGGAACCGCAATATGTGCAGTAACGTCTAACTCTGTGAAAGTGGGTGACAATCCGTCAGCACAAGAGTCGTACCTGTTGTTTCAGTTCGCGATAAGAAGTGAAATGGCGACAAAGAAGTAAAATGTGATTCCCGAATGCCGTCAAGTGGCGAGTGACCCAGAAAAGGGTGGGCGAAAGCAAAAAGTTGGGATCACGCCCCATTTACTGCATTGGGTGAGGAACAGCCTCATCTTGCAAAGTCCTGGCAAGCAACTTGGGGTTAATAAATAGCAACAGCAGCCATACGATCGCAAATACTAGGCTTTGAGTGGTGCTGCATTGATAAGTCGTTTAGACATTGCATTAGGTACGTGTTCGTGCAGTATGGTTTTCGACAGTTAAATGTGGATGCAGTGAATTTTTTTTCCTCTTAATCGCAAATAGATGGAATTTAGTGCGTCAGAGGTAAAGGAAAATGCTCGTAAACAAAAATATTTTGATACAGTGAGAGCTCAAGGATCCAGCTGTGCTGGCAGACAAGCAAACAAACAAATACCCTTGATGTACAACGCTCCACCCCCCCCCCCCACACCCACCCCTTGGCCTCTTGGGCACATCAGCCTGCAACAAGTGATGTCATCATAATATGTCATGGAAAAAGGAGTCAGCGGAGTATAAATAAGTAATGAAAACAGACGTCATGAGAGTAATATAAGGATGCCAGACTGCAGAGAAGTGTTGAAGGACTTGTTTTTATCATCAATAAGTCAAGACTTAATAGTTACCAAGGTAAGATCGCTCAAACACGTTTACTCTCTCTCTCTCTCTCTCTCTCGAAGTCTGTGGTTAACGAAGAAAGCTAAAAAAGAAGAAAAAAATATTAGTTCTTATGTGTGAATTGACAGGAATTTGGTAGCCCGCAAGACTTAAGATAGCATTTCATTGAATACCTGTAGCCTTGACACGCACTACGTGTGATATATATATATATATATATATATATATATATATTATATATATACGTATCTATACGTATATATATATATATATATATATTGTATATTAATATATATATATATATATATATATGTATATATACGTATATATATATATATATATATATATATATATATATATATATAGGTATATATAGTCATATATAGTATATATATAATAATATATATATATATATATATATATATATGTATATATATATATATATCTATATATAGATTATTGATTGATTGGATCCGTTATCGACGGAAGCTAAATATACTTCCTTAACTATATTGTCATTTATTTATAGATAATATGACAGAAACGAGAAATTCGATAATCGAATAACTACCTAGCCTATCAGTCCTGAAGTCTAGCAGTTAGGCAACTCAGTTTGGATGTGTTCATTGTAAAAAAAAAAATCATTGAAAGGTTCATTGAGACTAGGCCTACGTAGGCCGTGCAGATAATAGGTTTTGGTCATTGTATACATTCCATGTTTATTGGTGTTGTAATTGATTGTTAGATATGGAAGAAGTCAAATTAACTCTCTTAAATAATATTGTAGATGCACAAGGAATCCATAGGATTCTCGATGCCATTCATGCGAAGCTACTCTGGCCAAGGGAATTCCATTCGTTTGGTTAGCTTATTCATTTTGTTGTATTGACCTTTGGTGAAGGTGAACACTTTCAAACACCAGGCTCTGAATGCGTTCACGATGTCCATCTTGTGATGTTATAACGATGTCGATAGAATATTATTTTGAATAATATATTGATAATGCACTAAGCACTCGTAGTAAAAAAGAATGGACTAGTTGGGTCTCTTCTGTACGAAAGTGGTTGACGAGATTAGCATGGTTGTGGTTAGTGTATAGTGTTCCAAAAATTTTGCCTCAAATTTGATTCCAGTTCTGTTGAACTCCAAAGTATAAGACCAAACAAGGAATTGCATGGTTTTACTCCTTAACTTGTTAGAAATTTCGAGAAATCGCCACGAATGTTAATGGCAATTGATATCAAGGTTTTCGTGTTGTGCGGCTTGTGCCTATGTTTTACGGTAGTTTTATCTGAAAACAGTTGGTGATTTTGCCACTAATGTAACAAAAATATTGAAAGGAATAGCATCTTGCTACTTAAGTCTTGGAACAGTATTAACGTAGATTTGTTTCGCAACTTTTAATCTAGGTTTGTCGATGGAAGATGAGTGAAGAGAGTGAATACCATTCGCTGTTGTAGGGACAAACGCAGTCTTTTAATTTCAGCACCACAAGGTTATAGATCATGGTTGGCAACACTGATTCGGCCAGCAAGAACTCTAGTTTGTTTAGGTGAGTTGCAGAATGTCACGGAGAGTGTGAAGAAGAGAATAATAATGAAAATTATTTAAAAGAATTGTTCATTGCTTATAAACATAATTCAGAACTTTAAAGCAGCAGTAATGCAGGTATGGATGTAGCCCTAGGCGTTCTCACGCGTCATACTGGGCATATGGTAGAATTAAGACGGTCTTTCAACATTACTGTTAACTTTAAGCCAGTTTTAAAGCCGATTTCTTTTTCCGTGCATGTAAACGAATAGTTAGGGCATCGTGAACCCACTAGGCAAGTTTTATGATTCTCTTTTTTACATTTTTGTATTAAAATTTTAATTGGAAATTCTTGAGTTTTATAGTTAAAACTTCGAATTTAAACAAGGCGTGCACTGGGTTAGCTAAATAGCGCCATAAAATCATAATTTACAAAACCAACTGAGCTCGATTATCATACCGAAGGGAACTAGTTACTACCAAGGCAATTCAGTCCCCTAGTTTAGCTATTGTAGATAATCAGGATTATGTCCAGATTTGGATCTCTTAAGTTGCATGCATTTGGCATATGTGTAATAATTCTTTTTAATATTATCATATACGCCTATCCGCCTACATGCTTTTAAATTGTTAGTCTAAGACAGTGGTTCTCAACCTTTATATGACCACGCCCCCTCTTAGAGTCGGTCCTTCCTTCCACGCCCCCCTTGCGTATGTGAGTAAAATTCCTTCCCAGACTAGAAAAAAAGAGAAAAAGAAGGGGTTTCGAAGGATAGGGAGGGAGGTCAATAACTACAAAACACTATCAGCCCAACGAGCCTAACTAGACTCTAGGAAAGTAACGTTTATAAAGCGATACTTTTGCATTTTTTCTTAAACCTCTGAATATTAGTTCCTCACTCGTTAAGAGAATAACGAATATAATTAGAAATTGTTTGTATTCATTTTTCCCCAGGGCTCGCGCCTCCCCTGGAAATTGATGACGCCCCCCCCCCCCCCCGCCCCCCCCAGGTTGAGAAGCACTCTCTAAGACGTCGGTTTTGATTAAAGCTGTGAAACTAGTTTTCTTTAATTGTTGTCTTACTCATTATTGACTTTTCAGTATTTTGTTATTTTTCCCGTTTTTATTTGTATGTATATATTTATGCATGTATGTATAGTATGGCGTGATGTTAGTTTTGAAGCTCATGTGATGATTTAATGTTTTGTGAAAAAACTTTTGCTATTTAATTTTTTTTCTGGGTAAAATTATTTTCTTTTGGCGGTATAGTTCTGCAGTTACTTAATTGCACGTTGTTAGTTTTAGTCGAGAAAGAAGTGGAAAGATGGAATGTAAAATGAAGTATTATCAGTGAAAAGAACAAACGAACACTCGACTTACAGTCAGTATCAGGAATTTATAATGGCATTAAGCGTCACATTATCGTTAAAAAAAATTCGTCGTAGGTACTTTTTATAGAGATTTTTTAAAACTTCAGTAGTAGGGGTCTCTTTTGTTGATAATCACTATTTATTCTACTAAAGACTTAGCTTATCATGAACTGTTCAAGTTTTTGTGACTTGGATACATGGAGTCTTGGACGGAGTAGAATGTAAATGATACCAGATGTTTTTGGTCCGAAGGAAAGTATCTTCATGTTGCCGACTGTATGTTATTAATATTATTATTGCTATTATTATTATTGGTTATGACGCTCACTACTTACTTAAAAGATAGCTTTATCTCTGATTGTGGGGATCATATGTACGGGACAGCGATTTCCCTCTTCTGAGAATGTATTTACTGCTATTGTTTTGTTAAGGATGATGATGATGATGATGATGATGATGATTATTTTTTTTTTTTGCTCTATCACAGTCCTCCAATTCGACTGGGTGGTATTTATAGTGTGGGGCTCCGGGTTGCATCCTGCCTCCTTAGGAGTCCATCACTTTTCTTACTATGTGTGCCGTTTCTAGGATCACACTCTTCTGCATGAGTCCTGGAGCTACTTCAGCCTCTAGGTTTTCTAGATTCCTTTTCAGGGATCTTGGGATCGTGCCTAGTGCTCCTATGAGTTATGGGTACGATTCCACTGGCATATCCCATATCCCTTCTTATTTCTATTTTCAGATCTGATATTTATCCATTTTTTTCCCTCTCTTTCTTTCTTCAACTCTGGTGTCCCATGGTATTGCGACATCAATGAGTGATACTTTCTTCATGACTTTGTCAATCAACGTCACGTCTGGTCAATTTGCACGTATCACCCTATCCGTTCTGATACCATAGTCCCAGAGGATCTTTGCCTGATCGTTTTCTATCACTCCCTCAGGTTGGTGCTCGTACCACTTATTACTGCAAGGTAGCTGGTGTTTCTTGCACCAGGCTCCAGTGGAGGGCTTTTGCCACTGAATCATGCTCTTTTTGTACTGGTTCTGTGCAAGTGCCGGGCATTCGCTTGCTATGTGGTTTATGGTTTCATTTTTCGTATTGCACTTCCTACATATGGGAGAGATGTTATTTCCGTCTATCGTTCTTTGAATATATCTGGTTCTTAGGGCCTGATCTTGTGCTGCTGTTATCATTCCTTCAGTTTCCTTCTTTAGCTCTCCCCTCTGTAGGCCATTGCCATGTGTCATCGCTGGCTAGTCTTTAGTCTGTCTCATGTATTGTCCGTGCATTGGTTTGTTGTGCCAGTCCTCTGTTCTGTCTGTCATTCTCCTGTCTCTGTATTTATTTCGGTTCTTCGTCTACTTTTATTAGTCCTTCTTGCCCATGCACCTCTTTAGCCACTCGTCTTCACTGGTTTTCAGATATGCCAATGCTCTGTTTTCGATGTTTACGCAGTCCTCTATACTTAGTATCCTCTCCCTCCTTCCTTTCGTGTGATGATAGTCTGTCCGTATTTGCTCTTGGGTGTAGTGCTTTGTGTATTGTCATATGTTTCCTGGTTTTCTGATCTATGCTGCGGAGTTCTGCCTTCGTCCATTCCACTATTCCTGCGCTGTATCTGATTACTGGCACTGCCCATGTGTTTATGGCCTTTTTATCATATTTCCGGCGTTTGAGTTTTGACTTGAGTATCGCCTTGAGTCTCTGCATATATTCTTTCCTGATCGTGTCCTTCATCTCTTGGTGTTTTATATCCCCTCCTTCCATTATTCCCAGGTATTTGTATCCTGTCTCATCTATGTGTTTGATGTTGCTCCCATCTGGTAGCTTTATCCCTTCAGTCTCGTTACTTTGCCTTTTTTGTATGTTGACTAAGGCGCATTTTTCTATTCCAAACTCCATCCTGATGTCCCAGATACAATCCTTACAGTCTGGATTAGGGTATCTATTTCCTTGATGCTCTTACCATACAGCTTGATGTCGTCCATGAACATCAGATGGTTGATTCTGTTGCCTCTTTTCTTGAGTTGGTACCCGGCATCCATCTTCTGTAGTACTTTTGTCATGGGAATCATGGCTACTACGAAGAGTAGTGGGGACAGTGAGTCGCCCTGGAAGATCCCTCTCCTGATATTAACCTGATATTATTATTATTATTATTATTATTATTATTATTATTATTATTATTATTATTATTATTATATTAAACCTCAGTTACTTAACCTCCCAGTTAAAAATACACGATGAACGGTATAATTTTATGACTGTGGAACTTTTATCAGTAGTTAGGATAAAACAAGGGAACCATATTCCACCCATTACCAAATTATCAAGCTGTTCCAACAATTCCATCCAAACTGGAAAAATGGAGGTTCATTTTTTGTGAGAACTTTTGTTTGGAAGCCACATCCCAT